>NW_028301553.1:19405000-19645000 GCF_042242905.1 Orbicella faveolata
TAGCTAAGGGTTGTTCAGAACTAGTCAATAATTTTTTAGCAATTACAGTCTGTGGCTGAAGTAAAGCCAAGAAAATAAATAACAACAAAATAATTTTTGCTCATATTTATTTATTAGACATTGCTGAAGTGAATTATTTCTATCATCATTCATAATATCTGGATTCCAGATTCTGGTTTTTGATTCCGGATTCCGGATTCCAGATTCTGGATTCCGGATTTCGGTTTCCAAATTCAGCGTTTTAGGGTTGCCCCAGATGATGTATGTACATATGTTAATCTTGAATAATCTGAAATTTCAGAGAGTTTAAAAATATCATATCATATCTGTGATGGTTCTGAGGTGGAGGGCTGTTACATGTACATGTAAATGTCTCATGCACGATTTTTCTATCGCTATGATTCAGGTGCAAATAGTTTCTGTATCTGTTGATGTGCAACAATCTACACCAATATTTCAACCTAATAATGTACAGTGTATATTAATTAACCAAATTATGCTGTTTTTAGTTGACCAGTGCTACTACATAGTAATGTGATGTTGAAGGGCACAAATTTAAAAACACGCCCAGTGTCAACTTGTCAAATATATGAACTGGCCAGACAGTGTAGATTAAAATTTCTCTGAAAGGTAAGATGTTTCTTAAACATTATTTTGTAATTAATGATTTCTCAGACATTGTTTTCTTCAAGAAAAGATTCATACCCCACATGGAGGTTTTTTCTCTATTAGAGCTCTTGATTCCTGATACTTTAATTTGGAATTTCTAAAGACTGGCCATGAATGGGTGTTGGGTGTGAATATCTTCTGGAATTGCACATTCATTCATTGAGTAAGCAAGAACATCAGTATTTATCCTGACAAACTCTGATTTTCTTCTGGAAGCTGAACTCATATACAGTTGTGAAGTTATATGTACAACCAAACAGCCTGGATGACCCTGTGATTGGGACTGTGCACATTGTTGTAACCCTCAATGTTCCAGTTTCTTGTTTGAAGCAAATTGCATTTGCTCTTGAAAGCAAGTGGCGAAGTTCATAACAGTTATGTAAGTTTGCTTTGTATTTCAGGGCAGAGCCTGCCACAGTGAAAGTTGGAGTACCAACCCGTAGCATTTGATTCACTACTAACACTCAGTAAACAACTAACAATGAAGTACACTGTATATCAAAGAAAGGAATTACATGCCTGTTCCTGTCAGTCAATATATGAACAGTTTACAGATGGGGAGCCTGTATTAAAACATCAAAGATTTTCAAAGCAACCATGTCCTGGTGAGATATTTCTGAGGAAATATAAATTTAAGGTCCTTACGATTGCTTATAGGCATTGATTTTTATTGTAAACAATATCTTACTGAGTGTATTTTTCTTGTGTACTAATTGTTGTAGAACACAGACATCACTGTTACGACAGAGATATTAACTTGTGAAAAGTTCTATAAACAAATGCATCTGGGAACAAATTAATTTATCATGGATGCAGCTTCTGAGAGATCCCCAATATTAATGGAACATACACTGTTCATACATGTAAAAGAGTTCAGTAATTCATTACTTATGATTGTAATGCTTTGTTTGGTTTCTCTGTATTTACAGACAACTTGATGGGATTATAGATTCTGCACCAAGTTGATTGAATAAACTGACTTGGAGGTTCAGTTCTGCAACCCATCCTGTTTGTAGTAGTATCATAGCTGCAACATTGTGACAGATACACTGCATTACATTATTAAGAAACACATATTAACTAATAAACTATTAAATCATTCCCAATTTACCTCATACATGTTGGATTATTTTCATTAGTAACAACATTCCGAAAAATAACTGAGGAGCTCCGCTTTTAGGCTGGCCTAAATCTATATATTAGGTTTTGTCCAAAACGTCGTCGGATAAATCACAAGTTTAGGATGACAATCAACAATTGCTGTTGGAGAAGTCAAAAGTTTTAACACTGTCAATCAAATTGGGAGTAGGTCGAATGAACCAAAAGCTCTCAGCAGCACACTGCCGAATAAATTATTGCATTTTTCAAAAACGTTTTCGGTTAAATCATAAGTTATAGATGTCAATCAAAAGTTGATCTTCAAAGCCTAACTGAAACTCAACAAAAAAACTAAAGCATGTCAATCAAAAAATAAAGCTGGTTTATGAACTATATAATAAAAGTAATATGGATTTACAATTTTACACACGAGTTGTAGTTCAACTTTTACAGTTACGATAATGGAACACCAAGGAGATAATGTGTTTAAAAAACCAGAGCCTCATCCAAAAAACACCTACTCCTTACGAAGAAGTAGTCAATAAAAGCATTTGCACAATAACGTATTGTTTCTCATTTCTTCACTTTTGCAAGCTCATAGTCAATTAATACATTTGTACACAATAAAAACATTTGCACAATAATGTATTATTGTTTCTCATTACTTCGCTTTTGCAACCATTCACACTTTCATTTTCCAACCATCTACTGTCGCCATCTTGAATTCATTATCCATCCACTTTTGTCCCACTTTTTCCCCATACATTTCCTTTACTAAATGAAAAAATGGGAAATTGAGTCTATAAGCACCCCCTTTATTACTTATATAACAGTGACATTTTAAAAGGTGTGATCAGAAAAATAATGATTACATTGTCCAGGCAGTACCAGTTTATGGACGGCATATCCAGACAGTAAGAGGAACTGTAAGCATTACTGGGTAAGTTTGTTTTATGCTTTTGACTTCTTGTACTTGGATTTTGTGTCATTTCATCACAAGAATAGGTAATGGAAGATGCAATAGTTGTTGCAATTTATTTTTGAAGGCAAACTTGTAAGTCTGACTATGCTGGATAACAGCCATGTGTAAACTGAATGTAAAGCAAACACACTGTTAAAGATGGGGCAGCCCTAAAACCTGGAAACTGGAATCCGGAATCCAGAACCAAAAACTGGAATCCAGAGACTGGAAACTGAAATCCACAAATAAAAGAAAACAAGTTCTTCAAATACTTGAAAATTGTTTTGCTTAGGTTTTTGCTTGTAAAAAATTAGCAGCCAAGTAAAAAGGACCTCAAACTTAACCTTTTTTGATTTTTTTTTTTGTCGGTGACCAGACCCAAACTTCCTCTCGGCCAAATTTTGAATCTTGCAACCTGTGATGTTTATTCACCAAAAGCTGTTGAAACAAGGACAATGTTATGGATATTGTTTTCTTTATTTGTGTGTAAAATATATTTTCTTTTGGTTTTATCGAAGCATTGGATTCGAAGTGAAATAATAAATATGCTAAAAACGCTAAAAAAGGGTATTACGTTGGCCATGGAATGCGCTGATGTTGCAGCTTTCATTTTCGCTATGTGACAAATAAGATCGTGTTTACTGTGCAAGTTTATTTTGGCATAAGCGACGGCATTAATTTATTTGCAATTTTGTGAGTATTTCTTGTGGGTTTCGGCAAATGAAGCAAATTCTTTGGCTGTTTCATCGCAGCGAGTTAAGAGATTTGAAGAAAAATTAAATATTTGTCGAGGTAAACAAGAGCTTGCCAGAACTTGCAATGTTTAAGTCAGTGCTAGGAGAAAAAACACAATCGTTCTAAAATTAGCCGTGAATAGCATAAACCCTCTGATTGTGTGACTTGCATGACTACTTCAAAGTACAAACAAATTAAATTTTGACTTTTCAGGAAGAAAGCTGTTTATTGAAAGTGTTATTAATAGCGTGACACTTGCTTCCTTTTGTATCATTCATGGGCATATCCCGAGCGAACTTCCAGATTAAGACCATTATGTCATCATAAATTTCACAAAGGCTAAGAGCAATGGTGCAATAAGTTATAACACATTTTGTGTTGATCAAGTGATGTGTTTACAGTAATCAATGAATCATCAAGGACTGCTTTGGAATGTGCACTGCGTTGTGACTGTAGTATTCACAAAACAGAAATTTTAAAAGCGTGGTTATAAGATCGAAAAGATCTTCTTGTTGCCATTTTGTTTAATAAGTGATCTGCAATTTACTTGAGGTATAAATTTACCCTTTATGTCTAGTAGATACTGAACAAGATAGAAAATGTCATAGAGAACCGGATGTCCGTCAGTGGCAGCCCCTTGTACATTGATGGTCACACCCCCCACTTTCGAAGTTCAAAGGCTAACCTGGCTCATTTAAATATAAAATTTGATTTTTCCAACAGATACCAGACTAATTCCAGATCAACACTATTTCTACACTGATACTGTGACAAATCAACATTTCATATTCTTGGCGGCCATCATATTAAAACAATTTATAGAAATGTTGCACACTTACTTCTGTCTGCTTCTCGCTTGCTAACAGATCAGACCACATGTTGTTAAAAGATGCTAAAAGACTGCCAGAAACTCACCGCAATATAGCTTATTGTTATTGTGCTACTCACCAGTCTTCTCAGAGCAATTTGATCTAGACAAGAACCGCGCTCTCACCAGGGCTAGGCTGAACAAACGATGGGTAACTTATAGCCTATGAGCAGGCTCTCGTGTTTGGGCTGGGGGTGTGTGTGGCAAAGCCGCATGAAGGCACTCGCTCACATGTCAATGCAGAAAAACACTAGACACTGCTCAGACACTAGAGACAGATACTAGAGCCTGCTCGCAGGCTATGAGTACATGTAACTCTATCCACCCGAAAAATCAATAACCCTGACTGGATAGTGATTTACCCAATGGATAGCTTTATCCAGCTTTTGAACAATTAGGCCAGATGTATAGCTTAGGGTTGTTCAGAACTAGTCAATAATTTTTTAGCAATTACAGTTTGTGGCTGAAGTAAAGCCAAGAAAACAAATAACAGCAAAATAATTTTTCCCCATATTTATTTATTAGACATTGCTGAAGTGAATTATTTCTATCATCATTCATAATATCTGGATTCCTCATTCTGGTTTCCGGTTCCGGATTATGGTTTCCAGATTCAGTGTTTTAGGGTTGCCCTTAATGATGTACATGCATGTTAATCTTGAAGAATCTGAAATTTCAGAGAGTTTTAAAATATCATATCATATCTGTGATGGTTCTGAGGTGGAGGGCTGTTACATGTACATGTAAATTTAACATGCACTGTTTTTCACTTGCTATGATTCAGCTGCCAATAGTTTCTGTATCTGTTGGTGTGCAATGATCTACACCAATATTTCAACCTAATAATGTACAGTGTATATTAATTAACCAAATTATGCTGTTTTTTAGTTGACCAATGCTTCTACATATTAATGTGATGTTGAAGCACACAAATTTACAAACATGCCCAGTGTCAACTTGTCAAATATATGAACTGGCCAGACAATCTAGATTACAAAATTTTCTGAAAGTTGGAATTACCAGGTAAGATATTTCTTAAACATTATTTTGTAATTAATGATTTCTCAGACATTGTTTTCTTCAAGAAAAGATTCATACCCCATATGGAGGTTTTTTCTCTATTAGAGCTCTCTCTTCCTGATACTTTAGTTTGGAATTTCTAAAGATTGGCCATGAATGGGTGTTGGGCGTGAATATCTCCTGGAACTGCACATTCAGATTTAGTAAGCAAGAACATCAGTATTTATCCTGACAAATGCTGATTTTCTTTTAAAAGCTGAACTCATATACAGTTGTACAGTTATATGTAAAACCAAACAGCCTGGATGGCCCTTTGATTGAGACTGTGCACATTGTTGTAACTTGCAATGTTCAAGTTTCTTGTTTAAAGTAAATTGCATTTGCTCTCAAAAGCAAGTTGCCAAGTTCATAAGAGTTACATAAGTTTTCTTTGCATCTCAGGGCAGAGCCTGCCACTGTGAAAGTTGGGGTGCCAACCCCAGCATTTAATTCACTACTGACACTCAGTAAACAACTAACAATGAAGTACACTGTATATCAAAGAAAGGAATGTCATCTGTTGGTGTGCATAGATTAAAAGAAATTGTAATTGATATGTTTTTATATGAATAACAGTGGTGTTCAAGTAGCAGCTACAGTACCATTACTTGCCTGTTCCTGTCAGTCAATAGTAGTTATATGAACGCCGCATTAAGGACACTTTACAAAAAAACGCCCTCCAACAGCCCCTGCGAACCAAAAAAATACCCTTGCAGGGCCTTTCTTTGGAAAACGCATTTTCAGGCCTCTCAGAGCAACTTCATTGTAAGCCCTCTCCTGAGCCCATTTTATGTCTCCAAACCCCCAGCAAATGACCAAAAATCCTTCTGCTCGAAAACACTTCGTAGAGTCATTTCGTGACTAAAAATGCTTGTGCAAGGCCTCTAGAAATAAAACATCCTTCTGCCACAAACAGCATAAAAATGGGCTGTTCAGGGCCTCTAGAAATCAAAAAATGGGTCACCATTTGAAATGTATTTTTTTAATATAGCTTAAGACGCTTGAAAATCACTTTTTGATTGCATATTATGTATCTTTTGAATGTATAATATGGTTTGTATAGTGCTCAATCAAGCGAAGATTCTCGGAAAACAGGAAGTCTACTATGGGACTTTCCCTTGAATCAGTCATTAAAACATGAGACAGTCATATGATTTTTTTATATTTTATTGTTTAATGTGTCCCACGTTGTGGGACTCTTAAAATTAAAGCACAATTAATGTGTCCCCCGTTGTGGGACTCTTAAAATGTTCAGTGTTGCAGAGTCCAAGACCAGCACAACTATGCCATGACGTCACAGCACAGCTATGCCGTGATGTCACATTATGTGTCCCACGTTGTGGGACTCTTAAGATGTTCAGCATTGTGAAGTCCAAGTAACCGGCACAACTATGCCGTGATGTCACAGCACAGCTATGCCGTGACGTCACATTATGTGTCCCATGTTGTGGGACTCTTAAAATGTTCAGTGTGCGAAGTCCAAGACTGGCACAACTATGCCGTGACGTAACATTTTACAAGTATTACAAACACAGTCTATTTCATGAGTCCAAGGCATTGCTTCATTTGTAGTAGTCTGCGAATATGAAAGCCGCATTTTGATGGTAGAAACCATCAATGATTTCCACGTTAACAAGTGTCAAGTCTCTTCTACTCTCAGCCATTTTACAATGAAACTGATCTGAGGCCTTCTGAATTCTCTTGATATACAATTGATCTTTTAGGGGGAATTTTCCCTTACCATTATGATTGGTGGAAAAAATCATATTACTGTCTCATGACTTTGATGACCCATTTCCGAGGGAAAGTCCCGTAGTAGACTTCCTGATGTCATCTGGTCTTTCCGAGAAATGTCACCCAATAATGCTGAGAGGCTTTATTCGTTGGATGCATGTATAATATATAAAAATAATTGTTGAAAAGCAATATATTATTCATCATATCTCTTCTTGAACTCTTCTTTATTCTCCTTATGCTTCATTGTTAGTTTATGCTTGACTATATATGCTAACAAATAATATTCACGACAATTAATACGGACAGAACCGTTACGTATAACTTCCATATAATATTATATATAAAAATAATTGCGTGACATAAGGGGTTTTCCCTTGGAAATGAGTCATCGTTCTCACTTTATGTCTTACATATTCAGTCGTTTTTTACCAATGGATGACTCAACAATGAGTCTTGCCATATGACTTTGTTGTTACATGTATGATGCTTTATTGTCTGGAAATGCTTTTTGATATCCTTGTAAAAATATTGTTGTCTACAGAACATGCAAATACAGTAATCATATTCTTTCTTCATACAATTTATTTACACAATAATCTCTTCAGTTTCTTCCAAAATGATTCTTTTTTAAAAACCAGATTTTTTTGTCAGGGTATTTTTCTAATCTGAAAGAATATACTTTGTAATTTTTTATGTCGAACTTCATATAGTATAATCATATAAAAATAAAAATCTAAACCTATAATATATGAGTTCAAGTCAATCATGGGAAACAAGTCAATCAAGCCAAAGTATAAGCCAATCGAGAAAATTGAGTCAATCAAGCCAATCAAGCCAAAGTATAAGCTGAGTCAATCAATCCAATCAAGTCAGAGTTCAACCTCAGGGATTCTCAATCTTTGGGTGAAAAATGGTCTCCAGGTTCTTCTCAATTGACAGATTCTGATTCTGGCTAAATTTATTGTAACATATTAGTAATGAATTGCAATACAGAAATACACAATGAAATGATCAAAATGGAATATATAGATTGTCCGTTCTGTGATCAAGAATTACAACAACCATCAACAATATACCTTCCTTGTTGTGAAAAACACGACATGATAAATAACAAAGGCACAAATGTATGCCGTAATTGTGGTACAGTTCACAGTTATAGTATAGCCAGCGAATACGTTGATTTTTATGAAAATAAACATAGGTTTGTCAAGAAATCAGTTTACTAAAGAAAATATCAGTTACAAAATGTAATAAATGATATATGTAGTAAAAATGGATGGCAAATATCAGTACAAAATCTTCATAGAATACATGATATTTTCCAAAAAATAGACAAGATACTGCCACAAATTAATGGTGATCGTAAATGAATGATTAACATTAATTTTATTTTAATGAAGATTTTCGAATTTTTGGATTTACCGATTGATAAAATAAAAATAGCAAAGTCCAAAAAACTTTGCTAATGTATGAATATTATTGGAATAAAATAATTGATCTTATTCAGTTGTAAACAATTTATTGTATCAGTCCTCAAACTTGTCGTATAATGGACACATATCTATTATAATTTCATTGACAACTTTGATGTAATCTAAAAATCTTTCGTCATCGAATTCTAATCCTCTAAGAAATGACCTTATGTTGGTCAATATCTTTTCATATGTCATGTATGCGAATTTACACAGCTCAATCTTTCGTTTGTAATTTTTGGCTTCTGTGAATGCGCTCAGAATAAGACCAGCACCTGATATTGTCCCAGGAACAATGGGGTTCAGTGTTGCGGCTCCCACTATTGTTCTTGTTGCTATCAATCCAACAGATCAATTTTACATGCCAGGTCCATATTTTTAAAATATTTGTACGTCACTTTGAATAGCCAGTATGTTTTATGATGGTATTTGCACAAAGCTTTCAACTCTGATATCTCAGCTTCGGTTAAATTTGGATTAATATGATTGAAATTGAAAATAGTCTTTGATGCTTTCATATATATGGTTAATAGATTGTTTAATCTAATCCAAAATATGTTCCTAACTTGTTTTCTGTGGCTACCATAGCATGAAAAGCGTCTCCACCAATTGCATAAGAGTTCGTTGTGAAACCCATTCTCACAAGATAAGCAGACTTTATTGATGTAAAATGAATGTTTTCTGTGTAATGAGTGGGGGTTTGTGAGTCCGTGGTTTCTATCAGATCAATTCCAGCAATAGTTGTGCTTAATTTGTTACCCTTCTTTGTACTCCATAACATTATCTGTTTGTTAATAAATTTTCTATTATCACCGGTTAAATCCAGGAAATTGTTTGTTCCACTGAATTCTGCTTGCGGCAGAACAACATTGTTTTCTTTTTTTATAAAGTTATACGATGTCTTAAATCCTCTTTTTGCCCCCATATGAAATTGTAAATAATAATAACGTGAGACGTTGAAATCTATTTTAACAACAGCAAAAATCGTGAAATCTTTGGTGATATCAAGATTGACATCCATTTCACTGTAAAAATTATCGAAACCATAAGTCATGCTGAAATCAGAAAATGGTTTACTACTTGGTGAACCAGTGGAGGTAACTATGCTCAAATCGTTGAATGCAGTCACATTTGGACCACTCCTTTTGAACTCTTCTGGGTCTAATAAATCAGCATAAAATTTGAATAATCTTTTGAACACCTTGTCGTGTATTGCCACTCAGGCTATTTGTTTTTCAACAGTGTATACTTTTATTGTTAGTTCAGTGATTTTGTCGTTCAAAGGATTGATTTTGGTTTGCACTTCTCTTCTGAAAAATTTCACAAGATTATCTTTAAACTCGTTCAACTGTTTGATATTCACAGTATCATTATTTTCGACACCATCTTGAACATTTTTTATCTGATGATTTTCCATGTCAACATTTCCATTGAAGTTCGTAGTGTTTAAAAAATTAACAGTAGCATCAAAGTTGGGTGATTTCAAAAGATCAACACTGGCCTTGAACGTCATTTTTCCATTTTCGAAAGTGTATGGATTGCCATAAACATCTGAACTGACATCATTCTGTTTTCCCTCGATTCCATAAACAATCAAATAACCACGACCCTGCAATACCCTGACACCTTATGTTAACGAAAATTCTTTGTGGATCAGTTGAAGAATACTTATGCATGTTAACAGTGGATCGACTGTATGTTGAAAGCAATTTTGTTGAATGTTGACTAATATTCAATTGAGGTGAAATAACTGACACTGTTACTTTATCCATAACTGGCGGGAAGAATTTGACCACCAAAGTGTACTCACCGTTTGGAAGCACAAAAACGTTAAAACCAAGTCTAGATGAATACCAGTTTTGTGCTCCTTTTCCCATTTTGAAACTGTGAGCTTTTTTATTCACATCATGATGTGAAGCAGGAAAATCCATGATGCCATCAACGATGATGTTACTTTCGCTCAATGACTCATTAACATCTTCCATAATGTATGGGAAAACGTCTTTTTTGCTGTCAGAACTTGTTATATGTGACTCATTTATCTTTTTGGTAAAACTATCAGTCAGTGTTGTAATCATAGCCCCTTTGATCTGGTTTATGTACATAACATTAGTAGCTGACAGCACGTTGTGGGAGTCAGTGGATAAGCTGATAATTTTGTTGTTACCCATATCAAGATCAACAGTCATAGAATTTCCACCGTGAATATTCAATTTTTTATTGTCTACTTGTTCTACTTTATCCAATAATTCAGACAATGCTTGTTTTGTTCCATTAATATTATTAAGAAGAGCTGTATCAGCGTTGTCAACATAAGACTTATTAGTTTTATCAGCAATAGCAATCTTTTGCTTACCGTTTTCTGCATCAACATTAAGCCTTGCTGGTTTTATCAGCATTATAGCAATGTTTTGCTTACCGTTTTCTGTGTCAACATATTTTTTGGGAACAAGATCATTATCATCATGTAACCCATCATAATACGGTTCTGAATTTTTGATCACTGATCCTTTCAAATCAAAATAATTACCATTTTCATCTTTCTTCAAAAATTTGTCGTTCAAATACTCTTTGTTAACAGCACTCTTGAGATCTCTGACTCTTATGTCGTAATCATCATCAACTTTATGATCGTCAGGAGTGTCCAGATTGAACACTTTCTTACATGTATTTTGTAAATTATAATTGCCATCAGAAGTTAGTTTAAAACCTATTCCAAGGTCTCCTTTTCCACCCTTCACTATTACTGTTTCAGATGAGGCAACTTCACCTGACCAGCCTAATATTCTGTTTGAATAAGACATATATAATAAAGATATATTAATATTTCATAATTTCTCATTGAAATTCTTAGCTGTGAATTCTTGTGTTTTGTATGCCGTATGGATCATTAGAAGCTTTTTCATACAGTTTTTTATCAACATTGGTTTCATGGCATAAAAGTGATTTTTCATTTGCTGATGGAAATTCGTATATACAAAAATGAGACCAATTCAGTCTGATATCCTTTGGAGTTTTATAATAGCTCTGACTTAGATATATTACTGAACAATTCTTGTGTCTTCCTCTTATAAAATAATTGATTTTAACATTTATTGAAATACAGTAAATTCATTATCATATGAAGCAAACTATATAATTTTGTTTTTCCTCAGCCTGATGGGCCACAAATTAGCATCCGAAAGCAATGGTCAGGCATAAATTGGTACAATTGTTTATAATTACCAACATTTGATATCATAATTTGGTATTTTCATATTATATCAGTATATAATTTTAGTACTACATGGTGTATTGCATGATGTTTTATATAATATGTGACCTTCCATAGGAAAACACGTCTTATCAAAAACAGCATTTAGGGGGTGTTTGAAATGCCTCACAAACGGGGTTTGACAGCGTTTCAAATGCTTTGCAAACTCTTTTCAAACGCTTTGCAAACCCTTTGCAAACTCCTTACAAACACTTGGAAAGGATTTCAAACACTTTCAAACCCTTTGCAAACTCCTGTCAAATGGTTTGCAAAGCGTGTCAAACGCTTCTCAAACCCTTTGCAAATGCTTCTCAAACCCTTTTCAAATGCTTCACAAACCCTTTGAAAATGCTTCGCAAACCCTGTGCAAACACTTCTCTTGAGAGCCGGCGGAACCAGTCCGCAAGGAATAAAACATGTTTAGCAACGATTAGTTTTTAATACCTTACGGTCAGCAATGAAAAATTTTAATTTATGTCAGTAAGAGTCCGAAATGTGGCTTACAGTAGTTTTTTCCGTTTTACGTTTAGCTGGGATTTTAGCAACATTCTGTTCCTGGAAAATTCAGCAAGAAGTATGTAGTTTTGTGCTGTATAACATGACGTCTGAGAGCCATAAAAAAAAATTTCTTTGGTCCAAGTAATGACCCCAGTCCACTAGCCTGAGATAGTCAAATATGTCATAATCTGCCAGAAGCGGCTAAGCGCATTAAACCTGTTACTGCTAAGACACCAATCTTTGCTGAGGTTATTAGGAGTATTATTGATAGGTATGCTGGTCCAACAGCTAATCTTAAAGATTTATGAATAGCTTGTATTTGCTCAGTGGGGTTTGCAGGTTTCACTTCGTTTTGATGAACTTAGTAACATTACTCCTGCACACATGGAATTCTTTTTTGATCATTTAAGAGTGTTTGTCTCAAGGGCGAAGAATGATGTTTATCCTGAAGACAACTATGTTTACATTAAAAGGTTAGGTAGCAAATACTGTCCCGTTGCACTTCTAGAAAGATATATGTCTGTTGGCGATATTGATCTTTCCTGCACTGCTGCACTTTTCAGGCCAGTAAGACTGTTTAAATCTTCCAATACTTACAAGTTGTACGGAACCAAGCTTTCATACACCAGATGTTGGGAGATCTTTAAGAATTGTTTAAATGATGTTGGTTTAGACAATAAGTTGTATGTTCTCCATAGTTTAAGATTGGGAGGAGTACCTCCGTGGTTAGTAATGGCGTCAACTTATCAGAGTGATCACTTAAACTTCATGGGCATTGGAAGTCTGATTGTGCTAAAGATATGTATATCCTTGAGGACACATCTAAGTGGTTATAAGTACTTGCACTACTCACTAAAGGTTATAGCTGATTAAGTAGGTATTTAGTTCTAGTGAATGTTTCCACTGTGTGAAGTAATTGTACTAGTTACGTCCAAGTGTGTTTATAAATGTCAGCTTGGATCGCCTGAGTATCCAACCATCTTTCTGTTGTCGTTATGCATTTGCAGTATTTAAGCGGAAAATAATTTACGTTTGTTTGAGCGGAGTAAATTAGAATGTAAAACACATTTCGAGGATAAAATCCCACCAGTTTTCTGGACAAAAACTTTAGAATTGTGATTTGTCATGATGTGCATTGTATTCTTGATTTCACAGGACAGTACACTGAATAAAGGTAGAGTTTCCTTGTACAAGTTGAAGGAGCAAAAGTTTTCCTCCAAGGCAAACTGTGTAAATTTGTGTTAATTTCACCATTGTTTAACTGACTGTGCATTCACTAGCTGCTATGCGAGACCTCATTTCTGTGGGACTTTTCTGTAGAAAAGCCATGTTTTGTTCAGCATTAGAAATATACACACAGCTTTTCTTGATCAATTTGCATGCCTATTTCAGGTGTAAGATTTGCTCAGAAAGTTTCACCAGTGTTCATTCCATTTCCAACTTTCTTGCATTCCAGTACAATACCAGTAGCAAGACATTCCCTTTATGAACTAGTTTCCTTGGTGTCTTTTCCATATCTTCAGTTCCGTATTTAGTTTCCTTTATTTAATTTATGATTCACAATGAACAAAGGAGTCAGGAAGCGTCTGTAGTTTTTCAGAACTGAAAATAATCCTATACTACTTAATAGGTTGCTTCAGTCCATGCATGCATGGACAATTGTTTAAAGTAAACAGAGAACTATACAGACATATTTTGCTGATTGAATGAGGCCAGGATTGAACAGTTCTATCCTAGAAGAGAATCGCCCTATCACAGATGCCTTCACACCCATGTAGGAACCTGCACTCATCTCAATTCAACATGGACTAACCTTACTTGAGGCTATGGCATACCCTCCATAGTTGGTGTTTGTTTGAGTGGCACCATCTTGAATGTTTGTATCATTAAATGTGGGACCAAATATATCCATGCATTGCTGAATTGAATACCTATAAAACAAATATAGAAATAATCAAACTTAATTACATCTCATTATTCTAGACTCTTCCAGATGGACACTTTACTAAATCAATCACCAAACGTTGGTTCCTGCTGTACTGTACAACTCTGCAATTGATCTCCAAATAGAACTGCAAACAATCTTGGCCCACAAATTATCCCAATGGCAGACCAAAATGATCCTGTCATAAAAATGGGAATGGCATGGTTAATGGGGTGGTAGTGGAATGATGTGTGTGTACCATGTAACTCAATTGTGTTAGGAGAGGATTTCCCGTTTTTCAGTCATTCTACTTTAAACCATATTTTAAGATTTTGAAACCTTTCCTAAAAGCCAACAGTAGTATATTACCTTGCAACGTAGTCAAAGTTTCCTGCTCTCAGATTGTATTGAAAGTGAATTTTGTACTTTTTGAATTTTGCTTTAGCTGCTTTTCTATAGTTTCCCTTGTTAGATATTCATTTTAGATCGAACCTTGTATTTTCGTACAAGCTGCCCTTCATAATTTCTTTGTTAGTATTTGCTAATGTTTGTATTAAACTTTGTACTTATGCCACGTATTGCCACTCTTCATGTGATGTCATCATTTTCCAAAATAAGAAATTACCAATCCTTCTGAAGTTTCAGTTTCATCAGATGTAAGACCCTTTAATAACTTGATGTTTTGCAGCGTTTAAGCTCGACAGGGTTCCTCATTTTGAAATAGGGCACGTTTGAATTTCCAAGTTTATGCGTTCTGTGACATTAAAATGGCGGCCCAATAAGGCTCTCAAATAGTCAAAAAGATGAGTTATTGCTCAAGTTTTTGCTAACTAAACAGTTGTTGCTATAGAAAAAGTATTAATTTCAATGTGTCGGAGCTCTAGAGTAATAACTTTTTGTTTCAATGGCAAAATTCAATGACAGATGTTTCTGTTACTTTATGGCCGCATGTTTGTGTCCCTCCGAGGGGCACAAACATGGCGACTCCATAAAAAGCTCTATAAATTTGTGTGAAACACTTCTCCGAATAGCAGGAGAATGAAAAACTGCACAGACCTAAATCTTGGCGAGGTTGTGTATGTATCAATCATCTTTCATATCCCAGCTTCTTGACTTAATTTATTGAATGGTTATGATTTTTATTTTTGATGGCGTGACACTGCAAACCAGCCATACGCTTGTACAGAACTTTGCACTTTTGACACGAGGTGATGATGAAAGTGCAGTTAAGTTACAACACAAGTATTAAGCTGCTTGCCTGATGCATTTATAGGGGCATCTGCAATTCTTTTTAAAGGTGTGTTTTGGTTCTAAGAACAGAATTTAACCGTCTGGAAGAAAACCATGACACACGACACCATCTTTATTTTCGATGTTGCGATCAAAAAACAAAACTTTCCCCTACCCCCTAGAATATGCAAAGGACCAAAACACAATAGGTACCAAAGAAATCTCTGGGAAGTAGGAAAGAGCCAATTTCTTAGTATTTTTAAACGGCCACTTGACTCACCTACCCAGCAAGGGAGTTTATATATGCCCCCAGCAACTCCTACGCAAAGTTAACCGAGTTAACAATGAAAAACTTTTAAGGGCCCATTAACCGATCTTTTCGAGCTGTTGCTAAGGAAAATTTAGTCTCATATAACCTCATCATCTTTAGTTAGTTCAGAGTTATTTCATCTGTTTTAACTTTTTCATGATCAGTAACACTAGTGATGACATCATCAGGCCACACCCATGGTCATGTGACTAATACAGAAAAAATGCAAAGGCTCCCAGGCAAATTACTTTATCGGGATTTTTTTCATTGATTTAATATTTTAATTTAAATCCTCATTACGCTATGCATCAATTTTGTTTCATTTCTAAAAGGTCAGATTTTGAAAGCATTTCAAGATATTGAAAAATTCATAATTCTCTGAAAAAAGCATGATTTCGAAAAAGGAATGCATAGCTATGTTTCCAACATTGGCTTTAATCGAAATTCGTCGAAAAAGACTGCATTTAATGAAAAACCGCGTTTCCTCTAGCATTTAAAGAAACCGGAATTGTGCCTGATAGATATTGGAAGTTACCCTATCAGTGCATGCGCAATTTACACTACCAGCACACTTCGGTAAGATCAAACAAAGCCACACGGAGTTAGTTTTTCTCTTTCTGTTGCTCTTGTTTATCTCTCTTTCTCTTATTTTGTCTTTGCTTGTACTTTTTTTGCTTTGTATGTAGTGAAACATGAAGAAAAACTTCTAAAATGTAAGCGAATTTGCAAGTTTTCGAGTTGTTATTATTTTCTGCGCTCAGGCTGACGTAAATAACCGGAAGTGAAATTTCACCTCCTTAGCAATGCGCGTGAGCATGTGCATGAATCGGTTAATGGGCCCTTAAACAGATTTGTGTTACAGTCTTTTAGTATGTCGTCATATTGCGTCCAGCTGACGAAAATATTGACATCTGAACGTCACATTTTTGATCAGGAACTAGCATTTCGCTTACTTGGAGTATCTCTCCCAGTATTTTAACCTCAATAGTCCTGTCCTATGGACTTTGCACTAAAAACCAGTCTTTCCCAATCACAAAACTCGCTAGTTCCTGCAGAAAAATCAAAAGGCCCTTTTGGCCCGCCTCATGTCGCTCGTTTTAGAATGAAGAGAAATCTACTGCTAAACCAAACAAGTGTAAAATGCAAGCATAATGCTACTGTAGATAAAGTAAACAGGAGCATATTTTCATCTCACCTCACTATCCGACTATCCAACTTGATCTGGCCCGATCTCACCATTATTTACATGTACACTTAATTCTTGTGATTTATACCTGTTTGCTTATTCTTGAAAAGTGTGCAAAAAAAGTAGTGTTACATGCTAGTTTCACATTTCTTCACAAGCATTAGTTTCAACCACAAGATTTGGGCCAACTATGAATGACTATCAACTCAGTCACTTCTGATATCCACAGGGTTCAATAGGCCAATTTCGATAAATTAAATTCCAACTTGGCACCAAGGCTTAGGGGAATAAAACAAAAGAAATCATTTATTCAACCCAACTTTGATGTGATTTCTTTTGCTTCATTCCCTTAAACTTTTTAGCTGACCTTGTTTTATGGGTGTCTATAAAACAAAGACCTAAGACCTAATACCTAAGACCTAAGACCCAAAAACGAAGACTTGCTTTTTTACAGGCCTATCAAACCAGAGACAGTTAAACCGAGTCAATGCTTTTCTTCAGACACCAACTGACATGAAATTAATGAGGTCTTTGTTTTGTAGATAAGGCCAGTTTGAACTACAAAACAAAGACCCTCGCTTAAATGCTTTGTTCATTGCCAGCTGACACGAAATCAATTAATGGGGTCTTCGTTTTGTAGATAGGGCCAGCTCGAACCACAAAATGAAGACCCTCACTTAAATGCTTTGTTCGTTGTCAGCTGACACGAAATTAATGGGGTCTTTGTTTTGTATATAAGGCCAGCTCGAACTACAAAACGAAGACCCTCGCTTAAATGCTTTGTTCATTGTCAGCTGACGTGGAATCAGTGGGGTCTTCGTTTTATAGATAAGGCCAGCTGGAACTACAAAATGAAGACCCTTGCTTAAATGCTTTGTTCGTTGTCAGCTGATGCGCAATCAATGGGTTCTTTGTTTTGTTGATAAGACTGGCTCAAACCACAAAACGAAGACCCTTGCTTAAATGCTATGTTCATTGTCAGCTGACAAGGAATCAATTGGGTCTTCATTTTTTGGATAAGACTGGTTCGAGCTACAAAATGAAGACCCTCGCTTCAAAGCTTTGTTGGATGTCAACTGACGCGAAACGGGTTCTTGTATAATGTCGACAGTTTTTATCGGCTAATCCCCTGTAGACCCTACTTCTTAACAGTAATTTGAAAACAATAAAAAAAAAGAATAAAATAATGTAAACTTGCACACCTTCGGGGACAGTATGGACGCAAAACCATCTGCTGCCCCCAATTTCAAAAGGAAGACCCTCTTTAAAATAAAGAAAATCAAATAGTGTTTTATTTGCAATTGGAGGAAAACATACAGAGAGAATTCTGCGATTCCCACTAGAATTTACAAACGGTTGATCTTCATATTTATAGCTGAGTAACATTAACAATGATCAAATTGGACACAAATTAAATGAAATAATTAGCTGACTCCCTTTCTATCCCTTTTAATACATTTGTATTGAAATGCAGGCATGCTTGTTTGTAAAAATAGGGCATGACCTAGAATATTTTGTGTATATATAATTTATAAAACGTAAATTTGAACTGGAATAGACGCAGTGACATTTTAACATAATGTTTATCGCTACAAAACAAGATTGATGATTGAACAAGTTTGAAATCTGAAAATATTGTCATTTCCTAAACATTCTCCATAAAATTCTCATTCATGATTGCCTTCATGATGGTACGCCACATGTTGAATAAACCTTCATTGGGCCCTGAAACACTTTCACAATTTTTTTCGTAAGGGAAAGAGGCCCTTACTCAGTTCCCATATTAATTATTTTACGTCTTTACTGGCTTAAGTTGATGTCAACAAAAGTATAGGACGCTCATATGAGCCATAGCCAATCAGGAGCTGAGGAAGACAATGAGGCATTGTTTGGAGAACAATGGATGCTATTGTTCTCCAAATTCAAGATGGCACCTTGAAAAGTTGGACCAATCAGGAGCCGACTTTTTAAATTCAAGATGGCGGCACCCATGAAAGTGAGGCCATGTCGGAAAACCGCCCACCAGCCTTGAAGGACTGGGATTGGTCTCACGGATTTCTATGGTGACACAAATCATGCCAGGGTCACGCAAAAATGTCACGGGGGTTACGCAAAATGTCACGCAACTTCAAAATCAATACTTACAGTGTCCTGGGGTCCTAAATGACAGAAGTCCGTCCAGCAAGCAGCCATGATAAAGACTGAGAGACTTGGGTCCGAGGTCTGACAATTGGGGGCTGTCCCAAAGCATCATGGGATGATGACCTCATCAGGATCCAATCAGAATGAATTAAAATATTGGCTCCTCCCCAGTCCCCTCTCTTAAGGAGAACATTACACCAAACATCACACAATGTCAAATGTCACAAACTTTAATATCAAAACTTTTGTGCTAACATTACAATATATGACGTCATTACCATGTTGATCGAATAAAAAGACTGGTTTCTATCATCATCACACAATTTCAAATGAACTTTTAATTAATGTCCAAAACGTTTGTGCTAAAATTACAGAAAGCTGGTCATTGTGTCTCAAATAAGATAACACTTTTAAAAAGCATGAATGCAATCTTTGGCAAGTAACAAATAATAAGGGAAGGCAAAAATATATAGGGTAAAGGGTGAGAAGAAAAAAAATACAATTGAAAGACTTCAAGTGGAAATGAATGGCTAATGGCACTTTGCAATAAAATCTAATTTCCTTGACCTCGACTGTTCCCTTGAGAAAAGCATCATTCAAAGGAATCTTGAACAAACAATAGGCGTCTTGGGCGACCATTGAAGAATAAACATAATTAGTCAGAGATGAAATGTGGAATAAATTAAAACCGAAAAGTACATGTTTAGAAGCTGTATCTTTACCCTTGAGAATAACATGAAAGAAATTTCAGACTTTTTGTGCTTGAACTAAAGATCTAACTTCATTTACATACACTACAAACTAATCGCTTCAAATAAAACAGCTGCTCGAATAATAAGCAGTTTTCAAATAGCGACGAAAATCACGTACATCAAACATGGCCCTTTCCTCCAAAGTGTCACACAACTTGTGATCACTCAAGTCCATAACTGCCAAGACAGGAAAGAAACTACAAAGGAGACGTGTGCTGAACGATGTCACAAGTAAAATGAATTCTCTCAAGAATGTCTGACTTGTAAACAGGTATTCACAAAACAGTAGACAATGTCCCGTGGTTAACAACCAATGAGAAGATGGGGGATATGGGGGTATGTGATATCACGTGGTTAATGACCAATAAGAAGACGGGGATAAGGGGGTATACCCCACAGTAATGTCATTAAATTGTTATAAACAAAACAGAGTCTGAGTGTTTATAACATTCATTGAATAATAATAACATGAACTTTAGAGGGAGAATTGATTATAATTTTGGTGAATAAAATAGACAGGCCAAACATGACTCCCATTGGTCCTTTGGTGTTATCGTTGACCTTCAAAGTTTGGCTCTAACGAGTATATCTTTTAACGACCTCCCTTTTCTGCACAAAAGGATAAGACGGTCTTTAAATATTAATTTTCTCTAACCACAGGTTGGTTCTTTATAAGGTGCCACTTTGCCATTAGAATATTCTTAAGATTAGGCACAGAAGGGTGATATTCTGTTACGAACGGCAAGATTCTTTTGTGCGTCTTTTGTTTATTTTGTAGCACTGATGATCTTTCGCTAAATTTAACTTCTGAAAGAATCTCCTGCGAAAGGTTATCTGCATGACCCCTTGCTCTTAATTTTCGTTTGAATTGCCTAATGCCGTCTTCAAAAGTTTTCTCTGAAGAGTTGAGAAGGAGGAGGAGAAAAAATAAGCAAATTAAGGATAGGGGAGGACGAGAAGGAGGAGGAGGAGGTCATGGAGGATGAAAAGAAAGAGGGGGAGGAGGAGAAAAAATGGAAAAAGTAAGAGGAGAAGAAAAACGAGAAGGACGAGGTGGTAGAGGAAAAGCAGGGGGAGGAGGAGGAGGTGGAATAGGAGAAGGAAGTGGAGGAGGAGGAGGGGGAGGAGGTGGAGGAGGAGGTGGAAGAGGAGATGGTAAAGGAGAAGGAAATGGAAGAGGATCGTTTCTCAAATGTCCCCGTTCCTTAAGTGTCTTTTGGAATATATTTAATATTTAATATTATTAAGGGAAACTTACAGTAATAAAGAGAAGAATACACAGTTAAGATATTCATATCTCCACTAAATCCTTAAAATCCGTCGTAATTAGAATATCTTACGAAGCGGCCGACTGCCATTTGAAACTGGAAGTTCAAACCCTCTCTAAGAAGATCCAAATTGGACGGAATTCACGAATTTGGTGGAATTGTTTTTCAGACTGCCATGTAAAACTGGAAGTGCAGACTGTCTCAAAACATAGGCACGCAAGAATTATTTTTTTGTGTGAAGTGTCGGAGATAGAAGCATTCATGGTACAGTGATGATTTGGTTAATTTGACAAGTTTTTATGGTTGCGATGTTACATCGGTCATGGTAATATAGCTAAATAGTAAGCCATAAAATGTTTGACTGAACAAACTACAGTAATCTGACACGTTTCCAGATTAATGTAGATGCCATCTTATTTTCTGACAGGAAATTTGATTCGTTCTTTGATACAACCCGCACTGTGATTGGTGTGACACATGCACATGCATAACTCCCTCACTCACCGATCACATAACCCTTCCAACCCCCGAGAGGAATTATTGCTCAAAAATACTCAAGTTAATTTAGCGACTTTTTTGCATTTTATAAGAGTTGTAAGTTTATCCTTTTACACAACACAACGCAGCATAACACAACACAACTTCACCAAAAATAGAAAGAAAAAAACCTCTTTGACACGTTGAAAGTCTGATTTAATTAAATGCACTTTAACTTGACGCCACGTAGTCTTCAAAGAACATTTGAACAGTTTTCATACTTTTTACCTTTAAAAACATTGGACTAAAATGAATGTCATCAAATAAAACTATTAAACTGCTACTACAGAGACATAAAAACACTCTAGAAATGAAAGCTTCTTTTTTGTTTAATATCCTGGGAACAATAGTCGATAACTTGTAAGCTCTAATTGAATTTACTCCCATATGAAAAACAAAAGTGTCGAGTTACAATTTGTAACTAAAAATAGCAAACATCTCGTAGGAACAAGTGGTGACGATTCATCAGCTCTAATTGAATTTACTACCTTGTGAAAAACAAGAGTGTCAAATTACCCATTGTAACTAAAAAATAAAAATATCTCATTATATTTGCATGCAACAAAACAATCGTCACCTGCACTTACTATTGTAAACGTTAGAACTGCTTCAAATCTAAATAGTCTCGTCTCATCTAAAACATGTCCTAAGAACTAGAACCGACAATTCGTGACCTCTAATTGAATTAACTCCTTGTGAAAAATAAAAGTATCGAGTTACCCTTTGTAATTAAAAATAAAAATATCTCGTACCATTTGCCTACTACTAACTCGTGAACTGCTTCAAAACTCAAGACTCATCTCGTTCATAACTAGCCACCATTACACTGAAAATTATCCACTCTAAAACAACCCAATGTATGTATGTAACTGTTACACTCCCCTCCAAACCGGACTAAAAATCACAAACCGGCAACATAGACGTCACTCTTTATTTTTCAATTACTAAAGTCCTTGTGTTTGTACATACCTTGTGTTTCTCACATACCATTTACCTTTACAACAAGAAATTTGATTGGCTGTTCATAGTAGTTCCAATCTGATTGGTGTGACATACATACATCTCTCACTCACTCACTCACTCTCTCACTCACTCACCCATTGACCCGTCCATAACTTACCTGATGCGCTGACTAAGAGGTATTTTTTTTGGCAAAAAAATAACTCAAAAATGTCCAAATGCAGTGGATTTCACAGATTTTGCGGAAATGCTTTTATTTAAACATATATACAGTCAAAAAGAGAAGTAATTTATTAACGTTGTTATTATTATTATTATAATATTTTATTATTGTTATATTATTATTATTATTATTACAATCTTAGACACTTACAGTAAAAAAGAGAGGTATTAGAAATAATAATTACCATATCTGCAAAATCCGTGAATTCCGCTGCATTTAGAAAAATCTTATGAATTGGGCAGCTGTCATGTTAAACTGTAAGTTGAACTGATATAGCCCTCTTATCCGCAAAATCCGTGAAATCCGCTGCTGTTAGGAAATATTATCAATTGGCTAACAGTCATGTAAAACTGTAAGTTGAAGTGCTCTTAAAAAACTGTATATAGGTCGGATCTCACAGATTTTGCAGAAATGTACGAGAAAGAATATTTTGTTCGTAGTTGACTTGATTTTCTTAACAATTGTTGCATTTGTGGACTTCATTGCCATTTCGGAAGAGTTTTAACTCAAAAATAAGTAAGGTTTCGAGACTACTATGATTTTCTACAGAACAATAAAAAAATTCCCTTTTTAGATATATCCTTGTGCAGAAATGTTTTGATTTTACTGCAGTTTTCGTTCTCTGTAGTGTTAACCAAAGCGTCAATGGGCAACTCTCGCTGAAGATATTTGTTTTCGTCATGTGGTATACCGTTGTTTATCGTTGGAGTTTGATCTTGACCTTGAAATTAAACAATCGCACTTTGATTCACAGCTTCTGAACTCAAATGAGCAGTGTTTGTTCATGAAAAAGACGCTACCAAGTAGTTGTCAGAGAGATCAATACCTTTGATTAGGTCATTTGTTTTCGCTGTTCGCATGCTTAACATGCCGTGTAACTGCAGCTGAAATGATGTAATCGCCAGATAATGAAATCTGTAGCACCTATTATCTGGGCAGATAATTATTAAAGAAAATTGATGCGATGGACATGAGAAGATTATTTTTAGCTCAGAACGTTTGACGGGCCGCTACAAAGTCATAGTTGGACTAAGAAAAGTGTCACAGTGTCAGATACCAAATTAAACTCTGCTTGTTTTCCCTTTGAAGTTTGTCCGACTTTCAAACTTAAGTCCCGTGATATCACATCTTTGATTCGTATAAATCAGGAGCAACTCTGTTTTGTTCTGACCAGATCATTACAACATGAACAGAGCAAGACTTCCCTGTAGACAACTAAACAGCCAGGCGATTAAGAGTTCAGTTTTATGCTACATCAGTCCAATGGTTGCTGGGAAGTGTAGCATCGTGAGTACAAAATGCGTTTGTAAAGTTAACAAAGAGGGGTTTCAAACGGCATGGAGTAACGCATGTAAGACACAAGAACTTTGCGACGAGGCAATCTTAGGTAGGTATTTGTCTATCGTGCTTTTTGCTGTTCTTTTGATTCATAAAATATCTCAGAGATTTCTAAAGTCAATGTTCTTGTACTTTTAACAGGAGTCCAAAACGTGGCGTTTTTCTTTTCTGCAATAAGTGCGAAACAGCCCACAAAGAATAAGGGGAAAAAGCAAGCAAGCGCGCCAGACCCTGAAAGTGATGACAGCAATGAAGAAGTTGTAACATCAAGTCAAGTTGCCAGCAACACAAGTCCAGTGTGGCTTTCGAACCATTCGACTGTAGTAGACGAGAAACTACGTCCCACAATCAACTACTGGATAGCAGTGACTACGCCGAACGGAGCCCCTGCAAACCCCATTTTCATACTCCGTGCGCTTCTAGATTGTGACGTGGAAACTATGGCAAATCAGGTACACCATTTTAATGTAGTGTTGCTAGGAATATGAGAAGACCCTGGCGTGTTGACAAATATAACAGATTGACTGATCACATATGGTCCTGTTTTATTGGATCATTAAATGAATGGAAACGCCAGAAATAACAGTTCAAACCTAGAATATTTGATGAGCATGACAAAGTTATCAATATGGACGAGATACTATCAAGTATAAGGGGTGATTGACTTGCAAAGACCTCAGCATAAGTACGTTAATTGCTCACGAATAATTTTGTGTTGCAGGTACCCTGTTGCAAAGGTAGAGAATCAACTGCAATGAAAGCACTGTACTATGTTCTAAAAGATCATAAGAATCCGATGATACAGGACTTGATTAATTCGTCCTATGAACACTGTTGTAGAGAGGAAATGGAGATCTTGGTCGGGGACAGTGATTTGTTGGACAACGACAACTGCAGTACAGAGTGTGTGGTTTTAACCTCGAGTACCTAAACAGTGCACCAGAGAATGACGAAACAAGACTTTCCAACAAATTGACGGTGCTTATTAACGACATTGGAATAGCAATGAAAAGCATGGAATACACCCTGTTTTGTGGAAAAATTTACAAGAACTGTCCAATAGCCAAATTCACGTACGCTTACAAGTATGAAGTCAAAGCTTTCATCAATTGCCTGGCAGCAAATGAGTCGTTCAAATCAAGACTCCTCCAAAACATGAGGAAGGTCATTGATGTCCTTGCAGATCCTGATTGTGAGGTAATTCATCCGATATGAGTAGATTACAACCTTATAGAGGTAAACTCGGGTCAATGCTGGTCAATTAAGGAGAGGTGCTTTCTGAGCAGCCCCATCCCTGAAGAGAAAATCAGTCTCCTCACACCGAGAGCGTTTGTCAAGTACGAGTCGAGTAAAGAGCCAGACGCAAAATACTTCAGAGAAATTTTACAGAACAGTCTGAATGAGGCTGAAATTGGTGAATTCTGTGAAGTCTGTTCCTGCCAATCCTTGTGTTAGTCCATCATAGCAAAATAGCAACCATTACGAAGCAAAGGGCATTTAACATGGCGATGATCACTAAAGCGACAGAAGTCATCTTTATCGACGAGGCGTCTACGTCCACCATGGACATACACGACTGGAAAATCTTGACTCAGGGAGGGTACACCGCGTGCGATGTTAAGTATCAAACCACAGGATCCTTCATTAATCGTTGTCCGATGTTGATCATGGCCCAACAGAAACTCCAGTTTAAGGTGGAAGACCAGCCTGCTATAGATCGACGACTCAGAAATTAAACTTTCAAGAGCCTTCCAGCGCCCAAAAAGAGAGCCACTGACTGGCTTCGAAAGCACCCGATGGAATGTGTAGCGTGGGCAGCCAAAAATGCACGTTGAGCAGAAGAGGAAGAAGATACTTCAGAAAATTTGGATGAAGAAGAGGTGGACCAAGAGATGGAAAACGATGATGGCACTCTGGCAGAGGCTGAAAAAGAAGCCCTCCGAAAGATGGTGCTCGTAGATGTTTTGGGGGACCCCTCTCAGGAAACTGGGGACGAGGAAGTCCTCGGAGGTGAGCACGGCAGCAGTGAAGAACTCGATGGCTCGAATGAGGCTCCGAGCATTGCCGCTCTGAGACAAATCATTGAGGAGTGTTCTCCGATGTCCATGAGACACTGCCAAGCTGCTCAAGTTGTGGAAAAGCATCTCGATGACAACGTAAGAATGTAAGACTGGCATAGAGAGGCACACAGGCAAAGACAACAGCAGCTGATGACGCACAGAGTAACCAGAGAACACGCGGAATTGCTCCCCGAAGATGCCTCAGATCCACTGCCTACACCAATCATGGAGGATCTAGCCGATTTTAGACCACAGTCCTTGCGTGAAGATATAGTTACTAGGCGCACGAAAGCTAGAGAGGCATTCCAGGGGCCCTGGCTACAATCACCCGAGAGAGAGCTTCACAAAACTACTGTAAAGCTGCTTACAGCAGGGGTTGACAACCAGGTGAGGGCATCTCTCAAAGCGTACCAACTCTTGCTCCAGGTGAAGCTGAAGCAGCATCACCAGAATCTGGGCTTCACTCTTGACTGCACGATCGCCTTGGAAGAGAGAAAGAGGGCTTGCATCACTCCTGGACTCTTGAGCAAAGAACACCGAGACCTGGTTACCACCCTGTTCCAGACCTTACCTACAGTCGATGAAGTCGGCGAGCCATCGGAAGTGGCCAGTGAGAATGCAACACCACCTCCTGTAGATAACGAGAAGAACAGCGACCACGAGGCTCACCTATTCATTACACAAGTGCCAGCCTCACCTGCACCAACTTTGCAGATCAGAAACACAGCTCCAGTACGTTTGCGCTCGACCTCTAAGAAGAAGAAGAGAAGTTCCAGTAGTAACGTGGGAAATCCAGGAAAGAAACCTCGTTATTCCATTTTGAACTATTTCCTCAGTCAAAACTGAGTAACATACTGAAAGCCTGATTGTATATCTAAGAGTTAAGAGTTCGATTGTGTATCTAGGAGTTTAGAGTTCGGTTAAGAGTTCGATTAAGAGTTGGGCTTTATGCTACATCAGTCCAATAGTAAGCAGACTTTGATTTGTCTGTCAAGAATCGTTTTTGGACTGCATATTAGCTCATAGGTTGATTACTATGTGAATTAAGAAAATTTCGCGAGAGGCTATGCAAGTGAAACCCGAATTAAAAGGATGTCTTTTTAGGTGCCACTGTGCTTACAGTTTCTTATCTCATTAAGGTTTGTTAAGGTGGATCGAAAGAGGCTCTCTTTAACCTCTTTTGCCGTTGCCAGAGCAACCAATGTTGATACCATGGCTGTCTGAATTTATCATTTTTTTGTTTTTGTTTAGAGATGTGTACTCAATGTTTTTTTCCTCATCAATTCTGGTGTAATTGAGATCCAATACCAAAGATATGTCACGATGGAGATGTTTAAGCTGTTTCGATCCACCTTAAGCTAGGGCCATTTCATCCCAGCCCTTTTCTTTAGGGAGTCCGCTGTTCTTTCGTCTTGAAATTGGAAATCATCATCTCTCAAAATAGCAGTCCACTGTCCAAACCCATGCTTAGTTATCCCTTCCTTTAGAAAATCGTCCTCTTCTTTTGTGAATTTCAAAACACGACAAATGTTCCACTGAGAGTGCAAGATTCTTTTAGGCAGGGCGTCCTTTTTGGGCGAGGAGTTGACATTTTGCACTCTTCCAACTGAAGGCCCAGCGTCGGAAGTAGAATCTCCGAGTCTTGCGTGGACGTCCTCGTCCACCTCTGAACCCTTGGCACCTTGAAGTTTTTGTAGGCACTTGTGACCCTTCAAAGCAACTTCTCAGGATCGTTGCTTTTGATAGTGAACTTTGGCAACAGCAGAGCTGTGTTTTTGGTCTTCCGACAAAATCCTCTGCTCCTCGCTAGTGAGCTCATTGAGGCTCTGCATTTCAACAATTTGGCGATAATGCGTGGAATGGATGTACTTTCCAATTGCATCAAACATCAGTTTGCTCATGATCTCCCCCAATTTACCATGTTGGCCTCCATTTCTGTTGACGAGACGTGGCAGATGGAATTTCACCACCTCCAACAACTCCTCCATTGTTGCCCAATGGCCTCTCGCTTCTAGTGTTTTGATGTCTAAATCCTGTGTCCGCTGCAATCTCGTCATCTTAGCAACTGTCTTTCGCTCTCTTTTGAGGTACAGCTCTGTTGCAGAGAACTTTCAAAAGACTGCCTCTGATACACCATGAAGCTTTCTGAAGTCGATCATTTCAGAAATGGCATCTATGTAGCCTAAACGTCCACCATGTCCAAGCTTGCATTCGTCTTGTAAGTAGTCGATAAAATTGAACAACAAATTTGGAGAACACAAACTTAAGTCCACCATGCCAAAAGTCAACTCTTCCTCGTCTTCACAACAAAATCTAAGAAACTTAAAGCATCTTGTCACTATTTGTTGAGCTGCGCGATCTTTCTTGCAACCACCACCACTTCCAGTCAACCATCTCGTGAATACTTCGCCAATGTCACACGACAATGAAAATGAGGGAAGTAACTTTCCGGCATGTTTTGTAGTCTCACTTGTTTGATCTTGAATTGTGTTCACCATTGGAACATTTCTTGCTACCTTTAGCGAAACTGATTTCTTTCGAATTGGGCTTTTCATCGAAATAAAAGAACCAACTGTGCTTGGTATTAACATGTTTTCTGCACCCTCTTTGACTTTGAAATCCATCATGGTCACACTCTCATATTGGGCAGTGATACAACCTGTCAGTTTCATCCTTTTCCAAGTGAAGCCATTTTGGTTTGGGTGATGCTCCATCAATGTCCGACCAATTGACTTTGCACTTCTTGCTCATTTTACCTTTTGAAGAGCATTTAGCCAACACGATCTCCTTTAAATCTGACCCATAACCAAGGAGCCGATGACAAGCAAAGGAACTGCATATATGTTTGTATTTGCCAAGTCATGCCCTTACTTGCCCGCCCTCATTACTATTGTGCAAAATTCATGACAGTGACATGCAACCAAACTTGCCCAAGCAGGTCTGAGCACGCCCAATTGTTTGCCTTACAAAGGACACCTCCATTTGGGAACAAAATAGGAATGCGCAGAGAAATGGTCCGAAATCTGGTCCCAAATGACCAAATTGGGAACAATATGTTCCATTCACAGAGAGGAACTCGGAAGAAAAGGTCCTAAATTATCAATTTGGGAACAATATGTTCCATTTATGCATAGGAACTCGGAAAAAACAGTCCTGTATTTCGTAATAAGTGGCCAATTTGGGAACGAACTGTACATGTTCCATTCACAGATGGGAATTCGGAACAAAAGTATCAATTTGGGAACGATATGTTCCATTGGCAGATGAGAATTCGGAACAAAACAGTCCTAATTTACAAATTTGGGAACAATGTGTTCCATCAACAGATAGAAACTCGGAACAAAACAGTTCTAATTTACCAATTTGGGAACAATGTGTTCCATTTACAGATACGAATTCGGAACAAAACAGTCCTAAATGACCAATTTGAGAACAATGTATTCCATCAACAGATAGAAACTCAGAACAAAAGAGTCCTAACTGACCAATTTGGGAACAATGTGTTCCATTAACAGATAGGAAATTGGAACAAAACAGTCCTAAATGACCAATTTGGGAACAATGTGTTCCATTTACAGAGGGGACCTCAGAACAAAACAGTCCTAGTTTATCAATTTCGGAACAATGTGTTCCATGCACAGAAAGGAACTCGGAACAAAACAGTCCTAATTTATCAGTTTGAGAACAATATGTTCCATTTACAGTTGGGAACTCGGAACAAAATGTTCCTCTTTTACACTAGAGTGAACATTTTGTTTCTACCATGCAAAAAATCTGGTCCTCTTATAGTCAATAGGAACACAAAAATGAGGAACAGTCGATACTTGAGGAACGTTCCTTTTGGAATATAGGAACAGCCAACGAAACTTAAAATCAGTGAAAAAACGAGGCAGAGAATAAAGAAAAACTCAAAAAAGCGTAAATCAAGCGCTTAGGTGAAAAGGAAACAATCTTTAAAAACTGGTGAAGTTTGTTTCGCTCAAACACAACGAAACACGCCATGATAAATTTTTGGGAAATGTAAAGGAGGAGAAGAAAAAAGAAGCAAATTAGGCAAGGTAAGTATAGGGGAGGAGGAGGTAGGACCAAGAGTCTGAGAAACTGGAAACGAGTCTAGTTCCCAGCACTTTGCGGATTACCAAAGGTCAAGACTAGAAGATTTAAAATTATAATCTATTCTCCCTTTGGAGTTCATGTTGTTATTTTTCAATAAATGTTATAAAGAGTTGGACTCTTTGTTTTGTTTATAACAATTTAAAGTGGTACTATGAGGAAAATCCCGTCTTTCCTATCTAAGCCATTTCAAAACATAAACAAGTAGTCTGAATGATAAGAAAATACTGTTTACTATTTTCAAATATCTCTTTTTGTCCCAGAGATATTCAAGTTTTAAAAATATGCAAATTACCAAGTGATGACGTCATACACTCAACCAAATTTTCATCAAATGTAATGAAAGATCTCAGCCAACTTGTATGAGAAATGTTTGATACTTTGCAGTAAGATTCTACTAAATGTGCTCCACAATATGAGCTTGACAGTTTTGTTACCGTGGCAACATACTGGGTTCCAGACCTCCCCAATATCAATGGCTTTTCTGGCCACCTTTGGCATTCCATTTTGATATTAATTTTGCTAATGGTGCCTCATATGCATGATCCAGCAAGCATATTAATATGTTAGGTCGAGTTCATGGCCTTTTTAAATATTTTTTGAGTTGAAAATTACTAAAATATTGAAATCAAGTGGCGGGGACTGGAAAAGAGTGAGTTGCCATGGGAACAGAATTTTTTATTGCCGTAGGGGTGTTATCTGTAGAACTATTAGCCTACCAAGTTTCAGTGGTCTGTGCTGGAAATTGACCAAGATGGCTCTATTTATATACTTGATATAATATTGGGTTGAGTATATAGAGTCATAGTTTTTAAACTTGTGGATAAGCGAAGTGTAGAAACGTGTTTGTTGCAGGGACTCCGATATGCAAATATGTCACTCACTCACTCACTCACTCACTCAGGTGTAGACACTGCTCGTAATTAGTCGGCCCGAACGAGAGCGCCCGAGTCTGACACCATGTTGGAATAGTAACCGCGCCCGATGCCATATTGGAATAGTAACCGAGCCCGACACCATATTAGAATAGTAACAGTGCAGTCAGTGCAAGCCTACTACTCAATGCATGCATCGTGCCACCCCAAGTATTGATGATTTTGTAGCTAATTACATGACCACTAATATTACAATGTAGTTGTTTTGCTAAATTGAAGTGGAGTTGACTTCAAATGTTCAAATTAGTACTATGGCCAACTTGAAAGCTGAATTTCAGGAACAAGGAACAAGTGACCTATAAAGCGAATGTGGTAAGCTTTGATGAGAATGTGTCTTATTCCTCGACCTCAATGAACTTATATGAGCGAAACAGCTATTGAATGGAAGACAAACATCAGCACCATTGTATAATATTGTAATTTCATTTTTATAATCTAGTAACATCTAAACCTGAGGCCAACCGAAATATTGTTTTAACTCTACGACGTTGTCAGCCTTGCAGTAGTGAGTTGTCCATGTTCAACCGGCACTGAGTCAAGTTTAGATTAAAATTGTGTTCACTATACTTTTCTTGTTTATTTTAGTACGTTGATCTGAACTCTAAGTGGGATGTGATCTGGTCCGTGATCCGGTCCGTGATCAGGTCCGTGATCCAGTCCGTGATCCGATCCGTGATCCGATCTGATCCAAGTTTTGTCGACGTCATGTGAAATGCACATAAACTTGGAAAGAAACTCCCAAATACTTGATTTTGACAAGCTTAAATGATTTTTACGGTCTTTTGTTTACACTTTTGCTTCCTGATTGAAAAGATAACAAAGGGAAAGAAACCCCCTGTGAGCTTGTCCCCAATTATTGGTTAATACTAAATATATTGACACTTCAATAAAGCTCTTATTATTATTGTTTCAACACATATTTATGGTCAACAGATTTCTCCGATCAACACTGAAAATGCTTGCAAAAGAGTCTACTTATTTTGATGTATTTTACTTACAATATATATAGAGACTAGCGGTTCCACATTGGAAAAGAAGTGCTCTGTCATAAGAAACCTTACCTATAACCGTGAATGAAATGCAATGAAAAACATTTGTGAGCTCGTACGACTTGAATACATGCAAATTTTTCCAGCTGGCAGATCAACATCAAGATCTTGGTGTGAGGGAAGGGGGGGGGGGGGGAGGGGGGAGAGTATTCTATGATTTGTTGGGCAGGAGTGTCCTCTGTGACCCAAGAACCCTTAGCCTTTACCATTCCATGCTCTGCTATTCTGGACATATGTCTTTGTAATATGTGTGCAAAAAAAAGCCAACGAAAAAAGCCTACACTTTGTGAGTTAAGTCTGACCTTGCATAGTACAAACCCGGCTTGTTTTAACAGCATTTAATAATACACCAGTAATTGCAAGTTCACCAATATGTTTCATCTTTAGATTACCTAATCCACGAGTTTGGCCATAGGTCTCCTTTGATTTCAACATGGCCTCACTTTCATGGGCACCTCCATCTTGAATTTTCAAGTCGGCTCCTGATTGGTCCGATTTTTCAAGGCACTATCTTGGATTTAGAGAACAACAGCATCCATTGTTCTCCAAACAATAGCCCATTGTCTTCCTTGGCTCCTGACTGGCTATGGCTCATTTGAGCGCCCTATACTACTGTCCACAATCTTAACGATAATCTTAACGTGTTTCAATGCCTGGAAAGGATGAATTGGAATCAAGAGAAAGGGGATTTTAAGTCTCTTAAAGTTAAACAAACAAACAAACAACAATAATTGTTGTTGTTTATTTGTTTATTGTAAATGTGGCTCTGTTCACCCTTAATGAAGCTAATTCTCTCAAACTCTAGATTTGAATAAGATGGTGATAGGTCTAACACAACCACCAATGTTTGTAATATGGAGATATTACAGACAGAGAATGGAGATATTTCTTTGGCCTTTAACACTGTTTAGAATACCAGCTTCCTTTTGAAAGCGTCACTTGGATTCTGCAGATTTACCTTTGAATTTCTTGACAACACTGTCACAATGGTCATCAACAACATTGAACTCGGCCAAATATACGGACCCAAACGTCCTACTTCCAAGCTCTTCTTTAATTTTAAGGGAATTCCATGAGAATTCTGGAAACTCCAAAGGACGTCTTCGCTTTTTGGAGAGATGGAAGCTTAAATGCCACCATCTCTACCCTGTCCAGTACAAACTTTCGTGTCCAAAATTAAATTATGCAAAATTATTTTGGTCAAAGGTCAATGAAATAATTTCAGTTCTGTCCCCTTGAACCAGAGTAATAAAGACAAGGGAAGAAAAGAATCTGTGACATCTGGTTTTATGTCTGTTATGACGCAAATAACTAATTAAGTAATGTACGTCTTTTGGTACACCAAAACTTATGTTGGGAAAAGCACTGTGTCCAAGGAAGCTACAATAGCCTGCATTGCAGACAAAATTTATTGGCAGCAAATTTCATCTGCAACAAAGACTAAAATAGGCGACAATCCATGTTTTAAAAATCCACCTTTTACAAATCAACATTTTGCAAATCCATGTTTTACAATTCCATCTTTTACAAATCCAAGTTTCACAAATCCACCTTTTACAAATCCATGTTTTACAAATCCACCTTTTACAAATCCATGTTTTACAATTCCACCTTTTACAAATCCATGTTTTACAAAATTCCACCTTCTACAAATCCACCTTTCACAAATACATGTTTACAAATCCATGTTTTATAATTCGATGTTTTACAAATCCACCTTTTACAACTCCATGTTTTACAAATCGACCTTTTACAAATCCATGTTTTACAAATCCACCTTTTACAAATCCACTCCAGCCCATGTTTTACAATATGCCGGTATATATGGAGGACTTCGTTACATGGCCGGTTGCACCGCAGGTTACCACTACGGCTAACTTGAAAATTTGATGGATAAAATTTTGGTCATGATATCTGATAGAGTCAAACAAATTTTGTCAGTGCAGGCTCTTAGTAATAGCTGATTTCACATGATTGGTACATGCTGTATCAATGTGCAAAATGTTATGTGTTGTAGGTGTGACAGGCCCACCTTACAATGTTATTGGATTACATGACAATCCACAAGATGTTTTTCTTAAATTTGAATCAATTTGTCATTACTGTTGAAAGTAATTCTATTGTTCTCGTGATGTAATCAAGTTCTCTGAAATAAAAGGCGTCCAAAGTAAATTACCAGTACACAAAAATCAGTGTTCTTTCCCATCTTGAAACCGTGCAAAAAGTCAAGTGTTACTTATGTTAAAATTGGGAGTATGTCACTCCAGGTTACCACTTCATATGAGTAGTGCACGAAATGACAAACAAGCAAATAAGGGACCGACAATTAGAAAAATGAATGGGGTGGGGGGACGGTGGGGAAAAAACAAAAAAACATAATTCATGCAAGGGAGGGTGACTGAAGAAAAAATAGTGCAAAGAAGTGAAGAAAAAAATTCCTGCAGAATGAGTTGCACTGTTGCATGACAAAAGTGGGTCGAGTTCAAAATCACCTATCGAGTCTCAGTGATCAACGTGTGAGATTGAGAAATCACTGTGTGAGATTGGAAAATTACTACATGAGATTAGAAAGTCACTGTATGAGAAATTAAAATTGCTATATGAGAATAAAAAAATGTCATGCGAGATGATAATTACTAATCGAGAATGAAAAATTGCCATGTGAGATTTATTTAAATGTTGACAATGAAAAATCATTGTGTGAGAAAAAGAAATCACCATTCGAGAGAATTGATTAGTTTTTTCTGAGCTGGTGAGCCATAACCAGTCAGCAGAGAGTATTTTGGAGGGATTTTCTCTCATCCTCAAAATGGTGGAGTAACTGAGCCTTTACAGAGTTTATTGATTTGCTAACGAGTATTGTTGAAAGAGCAGCTTCAGTTTATGATGCATCTGATCATGTGGGATTAGAAATCTGTGCATGGAAGCTTGAGGAACACACAAGAATGCTTATCGCCATATCACTGTCACAAAATTCCTGTCTAGGCGATATGTTGAGGTGTTAGAAGTGTCGTTAGCTATGTTAATAATAATAATAATAATAACAACAACAACAACATCAACAATATATAGAGAGGATGTCACCAAGACGAGAAAGACGTCAGATATTTTACACGCATCCAGCATTCGTCCAAAGGAGAACCCTCCATGGCATTCTCCGCAAGTACAGGAGGAAGACCGGCGTACATTACTACAAAGGAAATGATTGAGCAATTTCATGAGACTGGAATGAACTGGAGAAATATAGCAACATGTCTTGGTATCTCTGACCAAACATTATACAGACAAAAGAAAGAGTCTGGAGTGGAAAACAATTTCACAGATATTATGGATGAAGAATTAGAAAGACAGATACAGCAGACCCTAAACGCCATATAGTGGGCAAACCTATGTTAGAGGCAGTCTCAAAGGTAGGGGTATAAATGTTCAACAGTTCAGAATCAAAGAAAGCTTGAAGAGGATAGATGCTATAGGTACATGTAGAGCTGTGAGACGTTGGTATGAGATCTGTCGAAGAACATACAATGTCACTGGTCCTAATCATCTGTGGTACATTGATTCAAACCATAAACTAATCTCATGGAGAGTCGTCATCCATGGATGCATCGATGGCTACAGCAGAGCCATAGTATATCTGAAATGTTGCACAGACAACAAAGCAAGTACTGTCCTTCAATATTTTAAGCAAGGGGTGCAAGAATTTGGACTCCCTTCCAGGGTTCGTGGTGACCAGGATATGGAGAATGTAGATGTGGCAAGGTACATGATCATTAATCGCGGATCAGACAGAGGTAGTTTCATTGTTGGTAGAAGTGTCCACAATCAGCGGATTGAAAGGCTATGGGCTAAAGTTAATAGAGTCATCTCAGCACTTTACAAGGAATTGTTTGATTTCATTGAGCATAGTGGAATTTTGGACTCTCTGGATGAGGCACTTTTTCCTGTGTTCCAACCATTAGTGTCGTTCGCAGTTTGTTGTTGTCGCGGCTTACCAAAGAGTCTAGAAAAGGAAGTTTTCCATTTTCTTCAATCTCTGTAGTAAACTGGATGTCAGCATTGTGTTTGTTTAGAAGGTCATGAAAATCATTGATTTCGTCTTTGTGAATGGCGGTAAAGGTGTCATCAATGTAGCGTAACCAAAGCTGTATTGTTTGTCGACAAGTTGCAAGGGCTCGTTCCTCCACGTGTTGCATCACAATTTCTGCGACAACAACAGAAACAGGCCACCCCATGGCTGTTCCATGCAACTGTTTGTAGTGGACACTACAGGTACAGAAAACCGATACATACCAACAGATTACTTGATGAATCATCCTACAACCATGACTATAAAGACTTTGACAAGACGAGCACAACTAGTTTAACACACCGGACAGCTTATGTGACAAAAACAGATACCTTGAATATGTTTTTCAGAAAAACAACTACAACGCTGACTTTATTAGATGAAACATTTACCGACCTACAGAAGCTGACACATCGAACAGGAACCCAACACCTGTTACTACAGTGACTATACCTAACATTAAGGGCACTTCTGAGACCATCTCACAGATCCTACAGCCCTACAGCATCTGTGTAGCCCACAAACCTACAACTACTTTACAACACTTATTGACCAACGTTAAAGACAGGGACAAACCTGAAAACAGACAAGGAGCAGTTTGCAAGATCAAATGCTCTGACTGCCAGGCTTCCTACATTGGTGAGACTAGCAGAAACCTTAACACGAGACTGACTGAACACAAACGAGCCACGAGAAATGGTGATGCCAGCAATCACATGGCTGTACATCATCAACTGACAAACCACAACATTGACTGGGGCTCTGCTCAGTGCTTAACCTACATGTACAGTACAAACTATTTTCAACAACTGACTCTGGAGAGCTGGTACACTAACCCAGAACAAATGCCTCTTAACAGATGTCAACAACCACCAGCGCCTTATACATGTAAACGACTTATCCATGACAGAAACAAAACCAACAAATGGACTTCTAACAGACCGACTTAATTTGACTAACAATAGACAGACCAAAACCTGACCAATTTGACCAATAATAGACGGATCAAAACCGACCAATGACTGATGACAAAGTTTACACGAGTCTTTCAGCCAATATCATCATGGCTAAACTGACCAATCACGTTCAACGGACCAGACTTATAACATCATCGACTGACAAACACTATTCACTTGACTCTGAAGATGACTTCCACTCAGGTTGTCGAAACATCAGTCACCAACAACAGTTCTTTTCAGAACTACCCTCACCCAGATGATCACACTTTACCAAATACTGATACTCCTGGGTTCAAACCATTTACTATGATATGAAATTATGCAATAATAATGCATAATCTCTCAAAAAGCCATGCCATTCCAATTTTTTAACAGGATCATTTGCACGGTTGTACTTCCTTCATTTCTCTGTGCTAACTCTCATTTTGGTTTCAGCCCATGTTTAAAATAATCAACAGAAAGTTCCAAACACTCACAAGAAAGGGAAGGGAAGTGTTTTTCAGTGAAACATGCATAAGAATATATAAAAATGTATAATTGTTTGTTTCAACATACTTCAAAGGGAAGAGGTTTCCAAAAGGCTGTTTATCAGAGTCAGAGGTCTGAAAAAACCCAAACTCTGTGCAGGTCTGATACATCCACTGGCGACCTGAAAACCAAGAAAAACAGCACTGTATCAAAATCAGTCATCCAGACTCACGGACTGTGCAGGGGAGGGGATGGGGGATTTAGCACCCCCTCCCCCCCACTTTCTCACAGTAAAAAAATAAATAAGTATAGGATAAGATAATAGAATAGAATAGAATATACAATACAATACAATACAATACAATACTTAACAAATAAAGAAGCCTTGACTGTGGTCTATTCTGTTGTAAAGCACGCAGGAAGTGGTAGAGCACGGAAGAAGTGTAGGGGAAAACAGGAGACGTAGTCGAGTGTATTTCCCTACTTCTCGAGTGCTCTACTGCTTCCCAAGTGCTTTACAACAGAACAGAGCACAGTCGAGGCTCCTTTATTTGTTTTATGATAAAGAATCCAATAATTTCCCCATGCATTTGGCTGAATTTTCAAACCAAACTTTATTTTCCAAACAAGCAAAAGTGGCGTCAACCGTGCACTGTTCTCTGATAAAGCACGCTAAGATAAGCCAATCACAATCCTTGTTAGAATTATTCAAATAATTTGATTGGCTAATGAAGTGACAGCTGTCAATCACAAACTGGACTTCAGCTAAGCTTTCAGTTTTGAGTAGTTTGAGCAGCTTTAGAGAGAAGAACGATGCCTTCAAAGTTCGCTTTTAAGTTAATTTTTAAATACGGATCTAAAGGCAGGTGAAGGTTTATAGTCCAGAGGAATCTGGCCATATTGTGGCCCATGAAAACGTGCACTTTTCCAGTGGAAATTACGAAATGCGGAGCTTAAAGCTTGTGGATAAAAGTGCGAAATGCCGAGTTGAATTTGAAAGGAGCTACAGTTATGTACGGGTTGTAGCCACATGCAGCAAGATTGCCCGAACTAGTGTAAAAGTTAGAAAGACTAAATGGCTCCCACTGGTTCTACATGTACTCCAAGCACAGAAGAGAATATCAGAGCAAGCTTTGCACTGACCACTTGTCGGTTCACTTCCCTAAGACCGGAGAACGAGCGTTACTACATTGCATGTAAGTGTTGTTTGAGCAATTGAGCATTTTTACAAAAATAAAGCTTCTCATTGTAAATAGAGACAGTTCAATATTATTGACAGTTCAATATTATTGTTGTTTTCTGTCGTTGTTTTACTTCTTAAGTATAATTTCTGCCTTCGTAACAAATATAATGTCTTCTATCAAAGCACTGTTTAGGTTGAGAATTTGTTTATTTCGCTACATGTTTTGTCAGCGGGAATATAGCAAAACTTGTCATTTTAGTACAGTTTTAACACTACTGTTGCTAACAATGGTCTCTGCAAGCCATATTTACTACAGACAAATAGCTCATTTCCATTGCATTTGTCTGAATCACAGGGGATGTTTAATTTCGGGCAAATTTGTCAGCAAAATTCCGAAGCAAAAATTTGAAAGCCAACTTACCATCATCAACCCGTGCTCTGTTCTCTGATAAAGCACACTCTTTCAGCCAATCAGAGCACGCGTTATATGGAAACTTTATTATAAAATACAATACAATATAAAATATAACAAATTACAGTGGAACCTCCAGTTGCGACCACCTCTCCTCGACAACATTTTTGAAAATACCAAAAGTTTCCATGTCAAATCCCTATATTTGGAACCTCTTGTAAGGGACCACCTCTCATAAGTGACCGCAGCCACTTTCAGAGCCACAAGATTGAAATTTTCTCTTGTTTTTAACCTCCTGTAAACAACCACTAATAGTAAAAAATAATAGAGCGGAAATTGGATAAGATTGGAGAAGGAAATTTCTCAATGGGAAGTACTGTTATGTAGTTTTTCTTGAAATTGACTTTTCCCCAAAAACAAAAGAATTAAAAACGGGTAATTCTCTACAGTTACCATATGCTAATGAAGCAAAATTTTGGCCCAATATGGTCTAAGCTTGCGTTAGGAGCCACCTCCCATAACTGACCACCTAGGCTTAATATTTTGGGTGATCACTTACGGGAAGTGTGACTGTATTAAGAATATTATGCAGCTTGTCAGGGAATAAGTTTTAAAAGAACAAATAGTGTTGTGGTTGCTTGGACAACGATCTCCACAAGTTTTGACATATTTTCCAAATTGCTCATCAGGGCTTGTGTAATCCATCTTTTTGTAATGGTGTGACATCATTCAACAGTCCTACCAAAGTAACTTCCAAATATAAGTAAAGAAGCTGAGTCAAGTGAGAGGTTAACTATTTTTGCCATTAGAGGTAGTATTGGAGACATTCAATAAGAGGGTTGGTTGCAAGATGCTGTGCTGAGATCATATACTTCAGGTTTAGAGAGCAAGCAATAACGGTACTAGACTGAATTGCAATTTGCAACCTGATGGCATCAATTTAATTGTCATAAACAAATGGGTGAATCCAGTACATTTGGAAATACTTAACAGGGACTTGCTGGCTCCAAAAAATTTCCACGTATAGTAATCACCCAAAATTCATACAATACAAAATGATAGCAAATTGGCATGTGATTTACATGTAGAAGCTCTCCAATTCCTTTGGCTTTTCTCCCTCATCATTTAGCCAAAAAAATATCATTCCTCCTTGGGACACAACATCAAACAATAATAGCCTTTTGCACAACAGGAGCATGATGGTCCAAATAGGGAATGCATGGGGGTGTTGTCCAATAAAGCAGTAAGCTGAAGAGGATCATCAGTGTTACGTCATCACAATTTGCTAATAATATGTATTCTAAATATCGTTCATAAATGCATCAATTTCAACCCTTTAAGAGGTGGTCGAGTTATTTGCCGTTGGAATAGCAGGGCATGGTGATCTGAAAACAGAATGCTGGAGGTGGGTTTACCTCTTACAAGGCTGTCTGACTTCTGAATACATGGATTCTTGAAAATCAAGAATATAGCCAAGCCCATTTGCATCTGAACATATTGAGTTAATAAAAGATTTTACAAGGTCTTCTTTTCCTCTTGTGCTTTCTGTTGTGTCATGCTTGGTAGACTAAGCACCTTGTCTAATGTATATCGATATATAAATGTTCTTATTATTATTATTATTATTATTATTATTATTATTATTATTATAGCCTAGTGTATTGGGCAAATTGAAAATTACATAACTGAATGGAAGTCTTTCTTAAATAAAATCCATGCACAATTTGCCACCCCTTCTTTGACTTGAATAATGTCTACTTTATTTGTGTTTAAATACGCTTGTCAGAGTTTGACATGTTTGTGCTAGTCACAGCCTTGTTAACAGAAAGGGCACTATGAGAACATGTAAACTCAGAGATGTTGATTTCACTGGACAAACAGAAAAATGTTGATTTCAAGAGAATGCGTAAGCTCAAAGATGTTGATTTCACTTCAGAAACAACTAAATGTTGATTTCACGCAAAATTAATGTGTGAGCTCAAAAATGTTGATTTCACTTCAAAACACTAAAATGTTGACTTCATGAGAACATTTGACTGCAGAGATGTTCATTTCACTTGACAAACAGCAAAATGTTGATTTCACGAGAACACATAGGCTCAAAGATGTTGACTCACTTCAAAAACTAAAATGTTGATTTTGCGAGAATACGTGACCACAGAGATGTTGATTTCATTCAAAGTAAACAGTTAAATGTTGATTTCACATCAATGCGAAGTTTAGAAATGTTGATTTCACTTAAACAAGCACTAGCGTGTTGATTTCACGTCAACAGGTGACCTCAAAGATGCTTTTTCACTCAAGAAACAGTTAAATGTTGATATCACGAGAATGCCTGACAAGGGATGCTCATTTCACTCAAAGAGCACAGTTAAATGTTGATTTCACGTCAACGTGAAAGTGCAGAGAGATGTTGATTTCACTGTCAAAAAAAAGAAAAACACATAATATGTTGATTTCACATCAGCAGGTGACCTCAAAGATGCTCTTTTCTCCTGAGAAACAGTTAAGGTTACTGTAGACCTCCAAGTGCCTATTTTGTCCAAAAAGACTTTTACTTTATCTGAATTTTCCAAAAAAAATTATATCAAAAACTTAAAACTTGAACGAGTTATCCACAAAAACGTTAATTCTTACATGTAAAACGAGTCAATCAACCACGAACTGTGATAAGCCAATTAAAATGTGACAACTGATCTCATCCGCGGAGTCGTATTTCGCTTCTTTTGTTTATCCATTACGTCTTGCAATTTCTCGCAGAGAAATCTTCACTTTTGTTGATTGTTTTTGTCTCTTAAGTGATACATGTAGACTAGGTGCTTCGCATTCCCACATTTGAATGCAAGCACAAATTGCAAGCGAATGTTTCGTCGATGTCCTGCTCTAGCTTCTTGTAGCACAAAAGTTGATTGCCGCGGAATTACCGACCAATTCAATCGCTGATATCTGATAAGGGAGCTTCTCAAAAATGCTCCTTTGCCCTGCTTTATAGAGTGTTTTTCCATATTCTACTAAAACAAACAGGCCAATGAATTGCATGCTTAGTTTTTTTTGGAATGTTTAAATATCAGCACTCGACTCATCTCGCCAAGTAGGTCTGTTCAAGGTTATTCCGCTAGCATTCCTCTTTTTTCCGTTTTCCTTCTTTACCCAGTTATCTGCTGATTCGGTTTAGATGCTGAATGTTTCACAGCAGACGATGTAAGATATAAAGATATACTGTAAATGTAAACATTGCACATTCATTCCCGGGAAGCATTACTGTAGCCTGCTGGGAAGTTTAAAGCTGCATTTCATTGGTTGGCGGCATGGTCACATTGACAATTGCTTCAGCGAGGTGTGAAAACTGTGAATTTCTTTCGAGGCCAAAAACTCAAGGTTTATTTCTGCATGAATTACCTCTATTCAAATGAATTAATAGGGTATGAAGATTTATCGGATTTCAATGAAACTTGGTCAAAATGTTCATCAGATATTAGTGCACCAAAGGGTGTGAGGCTTTTGCGAAAATCAAAATATTTTTCCTGTGACGTCCCATTGAGTAACAGCAGTCAGAAAATTTTCTATTGTCCAACTTTGAAAGAGATTTTGTAAGCAACCAATAGAAATATCGAAAAAGCCTCACACCCTTTGTTAGCCCATCATCCCCTGATGGATAATGTCCAGTCAGTTTGGATGTCCGCGTTCACACAAAGGCTGGTAATTCAGTTTAGCAAGTACGGTCATTTTTACATTTTTAGGCTTGCACATGCCTATCAAAAGGAAAATAGCACAATATATCGTCATGTTTGGATTCTACAGTTTATTAGCTTTACCATGATATATAGTTTGCTGTGTTTTCTTTAAAGCAGTGCCTAAAGAAAGCATTTTCCGGAAGGCACCCCTGAAGGTCTACAGTAACCTTAAATGTTGCTTTCACAAGACTGCGCTATCACAGAGATGCTCATTTGACTTATGGCAGAGTGAAATGTTGATTTCACAAGGCTTTCAAGGTTAGGGTTCTGTCTCCTGATCCCAGAAGTTCAAAACACTACAAATCCTGCAGATTTGAAATAAAATTCCTGTTATAATCGATTGCTACTTGTTAGCCATTACCTGTGGGGCTCCCTGTGTCAATAACCTCCAAAAACCCACTTCCTCTTACTTATATTGCAGATTACCTGGCCATCAAACCAACAAAATGTCCACTGAGCGTCATCGCAATGCATGCTAAGAAGGGTCTTTTCGCCTCACGTACAGGAGAAAGTGGCAGTTGATGCAAGACATATTTTATCACTCTAAAATCAGTTCTCACTTTCCAACCTTTGACAAAGGCAACGCTTGGCAAATGGGCCACATTTTTTTCTTGGGCAAGAACTTTTTTTTTAATTATTATTATTTAAACCTTCTCAAATAGTTTACAGAACTTACACTACTTACAATGCTTACACAACAATACTACACTATTTACATTACTTACAAAGAGATGTGCTACAAATATAAGCCTGCGCCACTTATATACTTTACTTGCACTATTTATATTATGGTCGCAATTACCATTCTGTTTTATTATCCAATAAAATCAACAGCTACAAACAAGACTATGGCTGGCTTAAAGAAAAGAGTAACAATAAGAGAGAGTGAAAAGAAACGGACAAAGTGGACTAGTGAAATTTATCTGTAATTTTCCCCAGATGTACAAGAATTTAGCAGCTTTCTTTGGGCGGTATAACTTTGCTTTAAAATATCAAGCTTGTCTTGGAGGCGGAGAAGAATTAAGCCTTCAAAACATAAGTTGCCATCACATGAACTTATCGAGAAGATATGGAATTTTTCAATAAGAAGAGTGACATTAAATGCCTGTTTATTTTTGATGTTATTATACCAACCATATAGGACGTTAGATTCAGTCAAAATGACCACTTGTTTAAATTTCTGGTACCACCAGTTGGTGAATCTATCCCAGAAAGCCTTAGATACAATACAGTGGTACAGTAGGTGGTTTATTGTTTGTTTTCCAGTGGCACATAAGGAACAAATGTTGCTTTCAGTAATGCCAGCTCGAAAAAGGCTGGATTTGGAAGGTAAAATGTGGTCTATTATTTCAAACTGGAAGGCAATTAATTTTGAATCTTTGGTATTAAGAAAGGCAATGAGTACACTTTGTGGATGCTTTCTTTGGAGAAACCGTAATTTAGAATTCTATTCTCTGATGTCGGTGGACTTACGTTGTTACTGTGATTGGTGCATTTCGATTCTCCTATTGCTCCATTGTTCCAGCAAGTAGCTGTTCCCTCAGTGGTCCGCTGTTGTACCGTTCTCCTGTTGTTGTGTTTCTTGATCATGGGCATCCATGCTTCAGGAATTTCAATTCCACTATCCCTGTTGATGTTATTAGGGTGAAGTCTTATGTGAATAGCTTCCTTGGCCTTACGTGTGTACCAGTGAGGATCTCAATCAATAAACTTGACCTCATTCCAGATAGGATAGTGGCCGGTCTCGTGGGTGTGTTCAGAAACGGCAGAGGTCTGGGTACGGGCGAGTCATATATCCCTGTCGTGTTCTTTGATCTTCTTCTTGTGGTTGTTCATGCCTTGGTGATCTTCTGTACAAAAGAGGAAGGATATCTGTTAGAAACAAGCACAGATGACAGATGTTTCTTCTCTACAGCGATTACTGGTGGTTTGGTCATGAGACGTTTAGCCCGGTCGTACAGACGACACAGTGAAGAACTCAACTGACTTTGCCTCCACCATCGCCAGTGAAGAGATCCAGGACCACAAGATCATGGTGTCTTTCGATGTAGAGTCACTGTTTACCCACGTACCTATCAAGAGCTGTACAAGCTGCGCTACAAAAAATGGAGAACAACGCAGCCCTGACTGACCGCACGACACTTACACCAGTTCAAATCGCGGACCTCTTGGAAGTCGTATTAAGATCTACGTACTTCCAGTACAACGGATCGATTTATGAACAACGAGATGGCACAGCTATGGGGAGCCCTGTATCCGCAGTTATTGCTAATCTCTACATGGAGATATTTGAAGAACAAGCTATAGAGTCTGCACCTTGCAAGCCTAAGATCTGGAAACACTACGTAGATGATACTTTCACCATCCTGGATTGGGATAGAGTTGACGTCTTTCTGCAACACCTGAACGGTCAACATCCATCAATCCGTTTCACCATGGAGATCGAGAATAACAGCGAGATCACCTTTCTTGACATGTCAGTTTATAGAGAACCTGATGGCCGCCTTACCACCAGTGTCTACAGGAAACCAACACATACTGATCAGTACCTAGCATATGATTCACACCACCCTTGTTCAGTAAAGCGCGGTATTGTGAAGTGTCTGTATGACCGGGCTAAATGTCTCGTGACCAAACCATCAGTAATCGCTGGAGAGAAGAAACATCTGTCATCTGTACTTGTTTCTAACCAATATCACTCCTCTTTTGTACAGAAGATCACCAAGGCACGAACAACCACAAGAAGAGAGCCTGTCACAGAATCTAAATCCACCGCCGTTTTACCTTATGTCCAAGGAGTTTTGGGGTCTCTCTGCCGCTGCCTAGAACAACAAGGCATTTGCACCGTCTTTAAGTTCGACACGACACTTCGGTCACACTTATTGCGACCAAAGGACACCGTCAACCCGGCTAAACAAGATGGTGTTGTCTACAGGATTCCCTGTGAGTGCGGCAAAGTCTACATCGGGGAAACAGGGAGATCTATGCAGGAGAGGATCAAAGAACACGACAGGGATATATGACTATCTGGAATGAGGTCAAGTTTATTGATCGAGATCCTCACTGGTACACACATAGGGTCAAGGAAGCTATTCACATAAGACTTCACCCTAATAACATCAACAGGGATAGTGGAATTGAAATTCCTGAAGCATGGATGCCCATGATCAAGAAACACAACAACAGGAGAACAGTACAACAGCGGACCACTGAGGGAACAGCTACTCGCCGGAACAATGGAACAATAGGAGGATCGAAATGCACCAATCACAGCCGACCTTTGTAATATAAATGATACCGTGCAATCAGTTGACCTTATCGCCTGAAGAAGACTAGCAGTAAGCAGTCGAAACGTCACAATCTACATCTCAAGTGACTACATCATGAGACAAACGATATTACACTATATTATTGCATCTACCACGATGAATAACAACAACCTTTTCCTCGACAAAAAAAAAGATCTTTTGCATTTTTCGTACAAATCCACCTACCATGATAACTTAAAGAGCCACCAGCCCCCTATGGAGGTGCCACCAAATCTGAAAAAGTCATGATCAATAACAATTTAGTGTGGTTTCCTTTTGTATTCTTTTTTTTCCTTCTATTAAGTCCTGTCTAAATATTCAAAACCACTCATGAAACATTGGGTTCCAAAACATTGTTTGTCAAACACGATGTTGGATGAAGTTATTTGATCATTTAGCTGAAGCCTTATGAAACACTTACATAAATGCAAACGAAACAGTGAAGCAATAACAGCACAGCCAGTTCTCAAAAAAGTATAGTTGGATTCTAGAAAGCTATGGTTTCCCACTATTGAGAGTCATCAATCGTAGCGGAGCTCCTGCGTGAGGAAAACGCAGTACCTTGTATATCATTTGATAACCCATCGATCTCAAAATTTTTGGTTGTCAGGTGACTGTCCATACATGTATGTATGCACGTCCATATGTCCGTATGCCAAAACAAAAATAAGAGAGTAGCACCATTATCATAGGTACATCTTTGATATTGGACATACATGTTACAATTAACTGACAGCTGTCAAGGCAAGGTATCCTCTGACCAGTATCGCATGACTACATCACAAGCTCAGGTCAAGAGCCCACCAAGCTATCTTGTTTTTTTAAAGTTGACTGCTGACCAGGTACTAGGTTTCAATTGGATTGCAGGCTCAAGGCAGTTATTACTCTGGCGAAGAGGGAGGGAGTACACGCAAAAGCAAAATTTCGGCACAAATTAAACTCTGACGCGTTGTTGACTTTTCTTCCAACATATTCCTTGCACAATTGTCTCTTGGAAAGTCCTGATATATTGCGTACATAATTATATAGCTGCATCAAAATCCAATATTGCCAACAGATCTATTTTTAAGACAAGGAATATAGGTGATAGAAACCAACGTTTCGGTGTGTCTTGCCTCATTATTAAGGTTACATAATTAATAATAAAAAGTGGTTTGTGAAGAGGCTAAGTTGAGGCAAATTTGCATAAAAGAGTGCCAAGTTAATTACATGAATACTTTAGCACCAAGAGAATCAGTGTGTACATTCAGTGCTGGTTTAAGATCTTGAATATGCAGCATTTCACTAACAAGGCAGTCAAATTTGTTTGTGCATTTCTTGATTACATTGAAGCATGCTAACAAATTGTTGAAAACAAAAGATTATGACAGGCCTACATGGACTCCCCTCGTGAATTGCAATAGCGATGCATTTTAGCCTTCAATTAATGTTCCATTGACAATGGAACCCTTCTCATATCACATCACCTACAACATGTTGACATTGTAATTTGCGTACAGACAAGCAAACAAACTTTCTTCGAACAGCTAATTCAGCTCAACTACTTTACTCTAGTTTATCTTTTTGTTGTTGTTTGATGGTGAGGTGACTTCACTTGGTGGAAAGTTCACTGGTGGCAACGTGGTTTCTTGGTGGTGAGTTCGTTGGTGGCGAGGTGATGACTAACGGGTTTATCAAGGTTTTGTGATGCCTATCAACAAGTGAGGCAGGCATGCAAGGTGCTTTAAAAGAACACTTCAATAATATTGTAAGTTGACAGAGCTCTAAGGCATCACATCTCTTTTCTGCTCGACAGTATTCCCTTTCGGCAGGTATATTTTGCAGGTTGCAGGTTGCAGGTTGAAATTTGATTATAACTGAAAAACCGCTGGCACTTAAAAGAAACATACAGGTGGTAGACTTACCGTGACTGTTACATAACACTGTTTACAATCCGGTCAGTGTAAAACGCAGACTGGCTCAGTCTGCATTGCAGACTGCCTCTACCCTCAGTCTGCATTTTACCCCTGTTCTGCAGTCTACAGTCTGCATTTTACCCTCAGTCTGCATTTTACCCCCGGTCTGCAGTCTGCAGTCTGCAGCCTGCGTTTTACACTGACCGGTTCACAATCGCTCTGTAAGGTGGCTTCCACCTAAGTGCCAAACCGGCCGAAGCAATGGGAGGAGAGTATAATTATTCCTATGATTTTAAGCCTGCAATGAATTACTGTTTTTGAAGAAACATCTGAAATATCATCTGAAATATCTGCTGAATTTGGTTTCTTCCCTGTGAGTAACAAAATGAAAGCACACTGAGCTTGTGCTAGTATATTCCGTCAGTTAAAATCTTATATTATTTCATTTCTTTATTTATTTGCTTCATTTGTGATGGCAATAAAAGATTGTAAATATCTTAATTGACCACTCCCCCAATGGGGCTTTTCAAGGCCAATGAAACCAAATAGTGACACAAATAATGCAAATGAACATAACATGGTTAAAAATCCCAACTGGCAGGTGGCAGATCAGTTGGCTATTTACAAGCATGACCAACGAGTTGAACTAGGGTCTACCGAGAAACAACTCCAGCTAAGTGGTCAGAGTGGGACTTTAACCTGTGACCTCCAGATTTCAAGTCCGGCACTCTAACCACTTGGCCACGTTGCAATCTTCTATTGTTGAGGGAAGACCCGAGCCAAATCTGGAATTGATGGAAACATCTGTGGAGCAGCCATCCAGATGGCTTTGAAGAGATTTCACTGGTCTCAGCTTGTTGATCGGTAAGTACCGGTACTTATAGCGGATCGATTGTGTTTTCACTACATGAAAGAGGCAAACTACTTATGTAAGAACCCCTGATGAGTATATAGGTTACTAATTATTTATAGTGCCGGCGGTTTTCCAGTTAGAATTAAATTTCAACCTGCAAACTGCAACCTGCAAAATATACCTGCCGATTCCCTTTGACGCCCAATCAATTTCACATGTGTGTTCCATGTCACAATGACCAATGTAAACGTTTCTCAGATTCCTGCTTTGTATGCTATTTTCTTGACTTACAAGGAAGAGAGCTAAGATACTGAGGGATTTGATTTTGACTTTGAACACTAAACAGAAGCTACATTTACGCATCCTATTGACATAAGACACCACCTTCGTTGCTTCATAAAAAGCTATCTTAACCCAGGTAGATTTTCTTTCAACAATGTGCAAACGAGTGAAAAAAGTCCTCGGTCAGTGTTTAAAATATAATTTGCTGTCAATTTACCAAGAATGAGGCCCTTCATTTGAGATAGTCTGTTTGTTTCCTGTTCAACAAATAAACTCCTAAAGACACAGCTACGAAAAGCCAAGATTTTTTTAATACTTTATTATCTCAAAAATGAAGCAAAAACCAGCAACAAAAATACATGTTTTTCTGGTAGACCACATGCAAAAATTAAGACACTGTGGAGGAAAAAATTTTTTATCACCCAAACCGTCACTTAGCATGGTTTTGCACCGACCTCTTCAATTAGAACCAGAAATAATTATGATGTTTGGATGATCTGTTGTTGTTCAAGTAAGTCTGAATATTTTCCACAAAGAACACAAAGGTTGTGTGTTTATGTTTTTCATGAGGAAAGTTAACGATGCAATAATATGCCAATAGCATCATTCCACTGTAAGTGATTTACATCCATGTTTGTACAGTCAACAAAGAATCTACAAATATATGGAATTTCCTAGATTGTACATATTTACTGGCTATGTTATAATTTTCTTTTTGACATTTATATGAAACAAAAGAAAAATGTGAAAGTTATAACTGACTTTAATCCAGTTAGATACTTAATGAAAAGGCAACAACAATAATACTATTTACTTGTACAATTCAAACATTACAAATTTGTACATTTTACCACACTTGGAAAGGAGAGGAAAAGAGAAAAACAGACACTGTAAGTGATGTTTACCTCCCTCAGATGCACTGCTGCTCCATGACGTGTTCCGTAAACTTGCTATCAAGTTGTTGTAGCTTGAATCAAGGCAGTTGGCTCCATATGTTTGAAGAATTAATGAGTTGACTTTCGCATAACGTGCTAATGGATCTCCAATGTCATTGTCGTTCATAATATCACATAGAGTGTCAATGGTTATGTTTGTACCCACTGCACCCTTTGAGATAAACACACTACTATTAAATTTTAAATGAAACACTGTAAACCAGTCTATTAGAGTTAATTATTTTAATCTACGTTTATGTAAGGCAACATGGTACCAGTATCGGTGACAAATGTCACTGGAGAGAGACTATATTCACCATTTTCAGGGTTAATTGCTCACAGAGATGTTGCAAAGATTGTAAGCCAAGTGTCATTCACTTTACCTCGAATGCTCTGTTGTCCTTGTTGTATTGAACAACACCAGCAAAATTGCCAGATAAATCACTTGCAAATGTGGCCACGTCATTAAAGCTGTCTTTATCAAGTGGTTTACAGAGACTGCAAGCAAAGTAGATTCAATTTAGTCTACCATCCAATAAGCACCAACTTTTTCATAATTACTCCCCACTGACTGCCATTTTTTAAATAAGTGCTCAACTATTCCAATAAATGCCCCCAGTGTGACAGTGACACTCAAGACATTGACAAAGAATAGACTAATCATACAAATGAATTACGATGAAAGTCTGCTTTGTTATATGAATTAACATAATGTTGGACAATAATTATGACTGTTGTTAGTTGATAGTTCTTGAGTTAAACTATCTGTTTTTAAATTGCCTCTTGCAACACATTTGAAAGGAAACCGACTGTTCGAACTGTTTTGGAACATGTATCCAAAAAACACACACGAAATGCACCATTATCCAACATTTGTGTGCATCAAGGCTGTGTGACAACTCGTGACACCAAAATAATAACCTCAAGATTTTTCCTGAGGAAATACCTTTTTCAATAATTAATACACTCCTCTCCTTTTTCAACTCAAAAACCTGTTGGAAGTAACTGGTTTGATTGTTCAGACCAGTTTTTAGTCGGCTCAGACAACTGGACAACCGCTAATTCAAGCACTACAGGTTCAAATGGAAATTTTGGTGTTTCTGACCGCAGATCAAAATACTAAAATACTCTTGGGAGGTTTCAAATAATAACAATAATTTTCTTGGAAATTGAGTTTTTATGAATTCTTGACTTCCGGGTGTCTATTTTTTTGAATGAGACCATAAGTCAAGATTTGTATAGTGTGCCAAAGCTAAGAGAATTCGTCCACTACAAAACCAAAACATTATTTAGAATTGCTTGGCATTTCTGAGCAAATATAGAGCACTCCCAGAGGGTCTCAATTGTAATTTTGGAAGAATTATTCAATAAGAGTTGACTCCAGAGTCAGAGCACAAAAATTTTCTAAGTGTCAAAACATTGAGATCTTATAGCATGCCCAACTGGAAAATTTCCTCAACAGCAAAGCTAAAATAATACTTGAAATCAGTGACATTGCTAAACAAAGACCTACTGTTCTAAGATGAATTAATGAGTCATTCCATGGAATTTCTATAACAGTGTCAGAATGCCGGGTATTTACTTTTTTTAAAACACTTCCCTGCTGCGGGGTATCTAAACACAATGTTATAAATATTTGTTTGGTTTAAAGTGGCACTATGATCAAAGTTTTACCCCTTGAGTTTTCAGTTTAATCCCATAGAATTCCACGAAAGATTAAAAAAGCTGTTTACCGTTTGCAAATATCTGCATTGGTTCCAGAGATATTGAAGTTTAAAACTGTGTAAAATATGCAAATGAGAGGATTGATGACGTCATACACTCAATCAAATATTACATTACATATATAAATAGAGCTACCTCTGTCAATTTGCAGCAGAAACCATCGAAACTTGGTAGGCCATTAGTTCTTCATGCAACACACCTGCAGCTACAAAATTTTAGTTCCCATGGCAACCCAGTCTTTTCCAGTCCCCTTCAACCTGATTTTAATATTTCACTGATTTTCAGCTCCAAAAACATTACACAAGACAATGAACTGGACCTAATATATTTGTATGCTTGCTAGATCATGCAGATCAGGTATATGTACCATTGGCAAATATCAATATGGAGCCCTACAAGTAGCCAGAAAAGCTTTTAATATCAGGGAGGTCTGGAATCAGTATGTTGCCATGGCAACAAAAATGTTTGTTCATATTGTGGGGCACCTCTAGTAGAATCCTGCTGCCAAGATTCAAACATTTCTGATTCAGATTGGCTGTGATATATTTGTTCATCATATTTGATCAAAATCCAATTGAGTTTGATGTCATCACTTAGCTAATTTGCATATTTTAAAAACTTGAATATCCCTGGAACAAAGAGATATTCCAAAAAAGTAAACAGCATTTTTCTTTCCATACAGATTTCTTGTCTATGTTTTAAAGTGGCTTACATAGGAAAGATGTGATTTTCGTCAGAACTCTAGTGCACTAGATGCTCCTTTGGCTCTGTCAACATGTTGGTTGCAATTGACAACAAAAGAGCGCTTTTGCTCGAATAAACAACACAACAGATATTCATTTCCCACACAATGCAAGATATATAAATAATACTCACACAAACAGTTCTGAAAGCTCCTTTGCACCTTCCTCAGAAGAAAGCAATGAATGTAATGTGTCTGTAGCATTAGCAATATTTTTGCCACACTCCTGCCCTGTTGTCGCAAGCGATGCAGTTACAACATCCATATATTCTGCAAAGTTAACCTTTGCAAAAACCGGTGCACTTGAAGCAACAGAACCTAAAAATAATATATACAAAACACAAATATACCATCATGATATTTATGTCCGTTAGTCATGGAAAATGAAACCACAGCAAACAGAAAACACGGTGAGAAAAGTCTACAAAGAATTGAACATTAACCAAACGCACAATCATACACCATGAAATCATGGTTATGAACCACGTACTTACAAAATTTTCCAGGGGGTTTTGGGTTTGCCTTGTACAGAGACACTCTTTGTTCCCCCACTTATTACAGCATATGAGTAAGAAAATTACTTCATTGTGATCAATTGGCTGAGAGCAGGCCAATTTATTGTTAACTCTTAATTTGCACTCTAGAGCACATAAACATGTGTGTGTTCATAATTTTCTCAGTCATATGATAAATAAAAACAGTCAAACCCCTATTAAGCGACCACCCTCAGGGAATTGGGAGGTTGCCATGCACTTAATAGGGGTTGGCCACTTAATGGAGGTTCATCAAAATATTAGTGCAAAACGTAGTTGAAACGTCAGTGTACTGAATTACAAACATGCCAGACGGCTTGTGACTACTGTTGCACATGATATGGACTACATATCACTGTTTTCCTTATTCACTTGTTGTGAAAATACTACATCATGTGACTGCAAGTGTGACATGCAAGTGGTGGGCAGTGAAGCCACAAGCTGTGGGTAGTGCGGGTGGCTTGCGGCTTCGCATATCAAGCTTGCACACTCAAGACCCAACACTCGCACGAGTTGCATTCCTCCCCACAAATATTCGAGCAAACCAAGAAAGTTTGCTCGTAACATCAGAGAACAGTTGTTTCTTTATTGACTTGATTGTGAAGAACCATTTCAAATGGATTTAGTGACTATCTATTACTTAGGTTTTCCCATTTGAATCACTCAACTAAGTTTAAATGCTTTCTGTTCCCATTAAGGGGCTGGTAGGTAGGATTCAAACATGCATGACATTCCCCCTAAGTGTGTTACACTTGATTTAAAATTTAACTTGTCAATCATAACATAAACATATAAACATAACACCTTTATTTCAACATGATACAGTAAGTATCAAAGTGACAAAGCTTGTAGGGTCATGTATACTACTATATTATAATACATTACTCAAAATATATACATGTAAAATAAATGTGATTTGTTGCACAAGATTTTTGTTCAGTATGACTGTTATGTCATGTTTTGACGTTAACTCAGCATGAATTCAAAATGTAACCAAAAGAACAAGCTTGAATTTTGGCCTGTAAGCAATTTTAAAGCTCCCATTCGATTTGTATTCATGAAAATCTTCTCACTCGCCCAAAGGAAAATTCGCTTTGGTTTGCAAAAATTAATTTCATTATTCAGGCTCTGCATCAATGCTAAGTTCTCTTTGTTATTTTTAATTTACTGTCAATGAACTCATACCACAGAGGACCCAAGCAACATAATCATTTACATCCATGTAAGATAAATAAACTGTTATTCACTAAGCTGATTAAATAGCTGAACATTCTTTCTACAGTAGGTGTTTGTTTATAGACCAACATTCTCTAGTTAACTGTGACTTCTGTTTCCATTCATTTAACCCGCTAAACAGGCAATTCAAAACAAAAACAAAGACTCACCAGGAAAACAAAGACCCACCATGAAAACGAAGGACCCACTACGAAAATGAAGGACCCACTATGATAATGAAGGACCCACTACAAAAATGGAGACTCACCACGAAAACAAAAACCCATCAAGAAAACGAAGGACCCACCACAAAAACGAAGACCCACCGTGAAAACGGAGGACCCACTATGAAAACAAAGACCCACTATGAAAACGGAGACCTACATGTATTGTATCAAAGACCCTTTGCTTAGCTTTTCATGTGTCACTTATTTAGTGCAAAGAAATCCACTGCCAAGTGTTATGCAAGCAAAATGCTAGATCAAGTAGTCAGGATACATTTTTACTGGTAACTTTGCAAATAAAATTTGATTTGGTGCAATTCAACCTTTATTGCCAATTAATTTTTGTGATTTATACCTGTTTGCACACTCTCAGAAAGTGCCATAATATGATGAAAGTGGGCATTATATCAGCTCATTGTGATCCCTTGATTTTACTTACATGTATGTTAGGGTTTGTGGTCCCTTGGAATGTTATTACATTTATCATTAGTGGATTTATTACATTTGTGGAAAAGTTATTACATTTATGGTCAGTATTACATTTATGGTCAAATTATCAGTTTTATCACACTTATGGCTGGCATTACATTCATGGTTTTCTATTACATTTATGGGTGATGAAAGGGTTGCCTTTAGTTTTTTGGGACTTCAGTATTTACACCCCTTTATCAAAAGGGTTTCCTAAAACAGATTGTCAAACAGTTTAGAATTCCACGTCTTCCATTTCAGGAACAATTACGCCGCTCTCTAAGCCAATTTTAAGCTTAAATCTGTTGTTTGTTGCTTAATTTCGTGGATTGAAATGGTACTGATATCAGAGGAATTGAAAAGCAGTCAGTGAGAACAAGTTCCAGGTGACTCACCTTTCACTTAAAGTTTGTATAGTGAACAGAATGCAAGCGTTACACTTCCAGTAGCATTACCAATGCAATTCAGTCTGGCCTGATGCCCTGATCTGATGCGTGGTATAATTATATAGAGCAAGATTTCGCCATAGAACTAACAAGCATTTAACAATTAATTTTTGCAATTTATAACTGTTTGCTTATTTGCAGAAAATACGCATTAGAGGTTTGTTTTTAATCCACTCATTGTCATCTTTACATTTTTCTGCATTACTGAAGCCTGCTATTTGCTGTCAAATTTGATGTTGTGATGTACAGCGAAAAAAAAAAAAGAATTTGTTTGACTTTAGGAACTGTGATATCAAGCTTACATTACATTTATCTACAACCATGGACAAACTGTGTTGGAAAATGTCAAAAACATAAACTCATAACCGTAATACCTACAGAATAAGTGCCAGCATCTCCAATTCAATCCCCCCTTTCAATGTTGGAAAATGGCAAAATGAAAACTTGTGTTAGATGAAAGTGTTTTTGTCAACACTGCACAGGGGTGGGGAGGTGCAAAATGCATATAACATGAATTTTTCCAACCCTTGTAACCAAGGTTGTAGGTCTGGTTTTAACAGTCCATCAGTGGCTTTGTTTAATAGAACTACTTAGTTGGTGTGATGTCTTAATGATTTTACCAACTAAGTAAATGTAGATGTAGATGTACATGGAACTGTTCCCAGCCGGACAGCTAAACATCATGGAGTCTGTAATAGTAGCTAACGGTAAACAGCAGATTGGTGTTGATTCTCAGTTGATAACTTTTCTGACTCATTTTATAACAAGAACCAATTTTACTACAACATCATCACGCAATAGCATGGTCTTACTCTGTTGCCAGCAATGATCAAAGTTTTTTCAGTTTGATATTCCACAAAACCACTTCAAATTAATATTGACTTCAAAATCCATTTAATTGAGAAGACATCGACTGCCACCACAGGTAACCCAAGCTTGACATATGAGAGGCTCGATTTTTTGTTGACCTCTGTACTGTAATTTGCATGGTTTGCATATTTACAAGGGTTTGTATGGGGACAGAAATAGAGCCGAAAATTTTGAAAAATTACTGTTGAATTTTGATAAAAATTCCTTACCTGAACTCTAGTGGTGGTTCTTTCGAGTTCTGTGTGATTTTCTTATGGATTTGTTGCTCTCTCTTTCAAAATTTTGAAAGAGAGAGCAACAGCTTATTGAATCCATATTGAATTGAAGGACATCTAGAAACTAAATTGACTGTCCAACCCCCATCCCCTCTGGAATTTCCTTAGTCTTTGACCCTCCACCCCTCCAGAATTTCCAATTCCCTCCATGGTGAAGGTATGGATATTTTCTGGAACCACACAATATTGAAAGTGACCAATGTTACCTAACTTGAGACTTGAAACATCCAGACACAAGACGCCATGAAATCTGCAGTTTGGGAAGTTTCCTTGCCACATTACCCTTCCAAATGCCCAAGAGCCTTTTTGGTGACAAAAAGTCAGTTACAGAAAACGTTTTGTTACTTTATGAGAGACGTAAGTTTACCTCTTTGAACCATGCAAGGAATCTGTTTCAAAGCAAAAGAATCACTGTGTCACCTCAAAGTCTAATCTAATTAATTGTGGTTTAATGTGCTGCCACGACGTCCTCAGGAATATAATTATAAAGAGTTCACCTGCCACAAATTTCTTTTAAAAATTCCCATCTAAAAGAATTGCCATTAGTGCAAGATATTAAAATGCCACTTCAGACACTAACAAAAAGAGATGTCCAAACATTTATAGTAAGGTAAAGTTTCTGGACGTGCCGTGAAATTGACTTCTTGTTTGTTTATCCTGACCATGTGAACAAGAGTCACTAATTCATCAGTTTTAATTGCAACCACTCGTTTGTGAAAAACAAGTGTCAAGTTACCATTTGCAGCTAACAAATAAAAATATCTTGTTGCATTTACCTTCAGCAAAAACAAATTTCAAAACTCAGCAGTGTTCTCATTCATGACTAGCCATCCGTAATTCCTTTTGTTTTGACAAAGAAAACTGCTTCGAATGAGTATCTCAGTATCAAGTCCAAGAAACGTTTCAAGAAGAAGACAGTATTACTCTGTGAACAGTGCTACTTAATTGAGACTTGCATTCAGGAACTGAAACATTTTGTGCAAGCATAAAGGGTTTGGTCTGTGAAGTTCAGGTAAATAAACAATAGCCATGGACGAAATAGTGCATTTTGCACTGAAAACAATTGTTCATGTCCTAGAAATCACCAAGTTGTTGGGCAGCTAAGACTCATTTCAATCGAAATTTCATTTAATGCGAAAAGCAAAGCCTTGATGACAAGTTAGTGTATGCCAAAGACTGTGATTCCTCGGCTGATTTATCGAATTCTGAACTCTTTTGAAACCCATCTACAGAGTACTGGGCTTAACCATAGTAAACGCACCATCGGCATCTCGTCTCGTCAAATAGACAGGATAAGACCTTCAGATATTAGAGGTAAAGAACGTTATCTTTTAAAGGTTTTGCCCTGATGCAGATTTTTGTAATAAATTCTATTCCTTACACTAACACAAAATTATGCAAAATTGGATTTAGAATTAATGATGAGTGTACTTTTTGAAATGATGAACCTGAGAATTTATATCACCCTTTCTATGTATGTCCTCACTCCAGGAAGTTCTGGGCTGATTTCCAATCGTTCTGGTACCGCCTATCGAATCAGCCAATCTATTTTTCTGCACAAAACGTTTTATTTGGAGTTTTATCAAAACAATGCCCTTTATCAAATTTACTAAACTATATTTTTATAGTAATTGGAAAATTATTTTTGTAGGACTACAGAAGAAGCGAAACACTTCAAAAATTCAGGAACTGCAACCAAAACAAGATTAAATATGAAACTGAAAAAAATATCCACAAGAAAGACTTCTTTGAAAAGAAATGGGTACTCACCTCAATATAATTATTTACGTTTATCTTATTTTGTTGTTTTCTGTTTTAATATGAATGTATCTTTTTTTATTTCATTGCTCATTGTTATAATATGAATATTTTAATAATTCATTTCATATAAAATTTATACGAATATTTAGACATATCCTATTGGAACTGAACACAAAGTTATTTATAATTATCTGTAAGTAGCATCAGTAATCATAAAATATTGCAAGTAGTGTAAGTATTAGTATTGTAAGTAGAATAAGAAGTCATATTGCATTATAAAGTAAGTTATGCGAGTTGTAGCATCTGTAATTGTATTGTATTGTAAGCAGTATAAGTAGCGTGTCAGTAATTGCATTGTATAACAAGTCTTGTTAGTAATGTAAGGGACTTTTTTTTTTATTAGCAGACTTGTATCATATAGTCCCTTGGCTCCTAAGTGGAGTATAGGTAATCCACAGTTTTCTTCCGCTGCTCTCTGTCCTGAGCTTGTCATTCAATTTGGGTCCATCGCAGGCCCATTTGCCACAGTTCCTGTTCAGTTGATCTTCTCCAATTGTTTTTCAGCCTACTATGGCTTCTTTTGCCTTGAGGGTTCCAGATGAGTGCCTGTTTAGTTATACTGTTGTGTGGTTTTCTTAACATGTGGCCGATCCAATTCCACTTCTTTCTTCTGATTTGGGTCTTCATCTTCTGCTCCTGGGTTTTTGCTAGTCAGTCTTCGCTGCTGATGGTGTTCAGCAATCTTACTCCAAGAATGTTGCCCAGGCAGCAATTTGTGAAGGCTTGGATTTTGTCTGAAATTTTTTTCATCACTATCCAAGTTTCAGCTCCGTACATCAAGACTGATTTTACATTTGTATTAAAGATCCCAAGTTTGGTCCTCAAGGATATCTCTTTAGATCTCCGCAAAGGACTGAACAGAACGAATGCCATTCTGGCTTTGCCAACCTCACCAACACATCTCATTCTGTTCCTCCATCAACAGTTATCACGCTCCCTAGGTAGGTAAAGGAGGCACCATTCACCATGTCCTCATTGTCTAGCTTGAGTGGGTGTTCATTTGTGCTGTTTATATGCATTGTCTTGGTCTTGCTTTATTGATAGAGAGAGATATCAATTCCCAACTGACCATGATATCTTGGGATGCAGTCTTTTTGGATTGAGTCCATAAAAAATAAAGGTTTTAATCGTAACCCATACCAGAAATCTTTCTGTTGATAACAGTTTATTCTCTTTGGCTTTTTAGTGCACCAAAAAGAGCATTAATCTCACAAATATTTTCACCACCAGCCATCAGAGGCAACAATGGTATTATCTCAATGTGATGATTGAATTCTGTTGATGGATATTCAACTTCTCCCTACCTAAAATATCAAAAATCAACTGCCGCTAAAAGAACATCATGGTTAATTTGCCTTCATCAGGATTTTATCATCTGCACATTATCACTTGCAATTTTCCATTCTCAATTTTCCATCCGCATTTTTCCAGCTGCAGTTTTCCATCTGCATTTTGTCATCCACATTTTTCCATCTGCCATCTTGTCCTCCTTTTAAAGAGACCCTGATATTTCATACTACATCCTTTGTTATCTTCTCCATAAGTAATTTTTGTGGTGGGTCTTCATTTTTGCAGTAGGTCTTCCTGTTTTCCTAGTGGGTCTTTGTTTTTGTAGTGGGTCTTCATTTTTGGGGTGGGTCTTCATTTTCATTGGGGGTATTTGTGTCTTCATTTTTGAGGTCTTCGTTTTCGAAACTACTGATATTGTTGTGAAGGTGAATTAATCAACATGACACGACCGTGGGACAAAGAAAAATTCTGAGTCCCCGACAGGAATCGAACCCATGACCTCCCAAACACCAGGCGGGCGCTCTATCCACTGAGCTACAAGAACTCATGGAGAGCAAGGTCATTTAACTGAGTTCAAATATGACAGGTGTCCCGCATACTGCTAGGATCAACACTATCGAAGTCATCGTGAGTAGTGATAAGTTAGTAAAGATGGTGAATTTTTAAGCTCGGTAATGAAATGTGAAGATGCATTAATCAACATGACACGAGCATGGGACAAAGAAAAATTCTGAGTCCCTGACAGGAAATATTGTTGTTGCTGATATCTCTCTGCTTGTAAACCTGTTTATAATGCTCACAAAAAAGACACTAGGTTAACAAGTTGACAACTCTGGGAATCCCTGCTATTGCCATAACTAATAATTATGTACAAGGCAAAGGTAAAGGGTTTGACAACAGGGGCCTTGTTTTTAAATCATCATTTACAGTACTCTGGAAGAATGGCTCGCTGGAGGAAAATGTAATTTTATTAACACCAGTTACAAAACTGCTTTCATTGGTATTTTCAGAAGCTTGTATAAATATATACATGTATGGCACAGCAAGCAATATCTATCTGTTGGTTTTCAGTTTACTAACACATACTTTCATGTTTTTCAAACTACATGTACATATGCTGTCGGACAGTTTCAAAAATTCATGCTACTTTGTCATCCAGTCAGAACTAAAAACAAAACCAATCGTGACTTACTTGCACATGCTTTCACACACTTTGAATCAGCTGCATGAATTAACTTTGTGTTTTGATAAGTTTCTTGAATTGTATTAGGAAAGCAAATGGCCCAAAGGAAGGAAGTGGCTCTTCAGTTAAGCAGATGTTAATAAGGAAAAACTGCATGATGAGCCCAAAGAGTGACTGAATAGATGTAGGAGGCCCTTATCACTGTTATACCATAGACCATAATACTGATCGAGTTGAAATCAAGCTGGCTCTGTACTTCAAACATCATACAATTTTATTTATGTTTGCATGAATACAAGTTTGACTATGAATAAAATGCCAAGCAAATAGAAAATGAGTACAAGAATAGTAAATAAAAGGAAGCTAAGTTAATAAATTAAAGGAAACCATAACAAACACGATTTACAGAAATTCCACCAGAATGATAAAGTTGGAACATGATATATCCTGGATATGATGCAATAAAATTTGCTCGATCGGATTTACAAGTTATTTTTTAAAAAAGTTCCTATTTAAGAGCAAATGTTCCCAATGGTGAAACATGTCGCGGCAACAGCCAAAAAACAAATTCTGCTCATATTCTCAAGTTGGGTAGGCCTTAGTGTCAAACAAATCATGACATGCTTCGTTTGGCTGAATATTGATTTATTTATGGGAAAATCGATAATAACTAAATTCCGTCAAAAGGCCGCTTTTGGAGCCCAAAATTTAAGATGAATCTCAAAGCTTCACGTTACAAAATCAAACAACCTAGACCAATAAAAACTATCAAATCTTAAAAACCAACATCAAAACATATGTTGACAGCAATTTGAGCAATTCGTGTCTTATTCATTTACAAAATCTAATTAAATTTATCCAACCTACTTTTAACTGGACTGAAAATAGGTCAAAAGAAACATGTTATTCAACTATGTGCTACACGTAATAATTGACATAAAATCTGGCTTTTGGAAGGCGATAGGTAGTTCTTTTCGATCTCCAAAGGATTTTTTGGGGAAATGATTCGGAGCGATTTAAACAAATTTGAAAGTTGGGATAAAATGCACCGATTTTACGGCGCCGTTAACTGGCCAGAAATGTACACATACACACTTAAACTCAATCGTTTCGCATTTGAAGTCTGGTATACAATTACCATAACATCCTCTTACCTTTATGTCGCTGTATCAAAAAACAGGGCTGCAGTCCTGCTGAGTCCTGAAATTGTTGCATCGTTCACATGAAAGCAATATAACTTGGCAGAATAGTGCTGTGCTGCCTCCTGATCTTGAGTTGTTTACAAAGTGTATTTCGGGTTTTCTGATTCGAGGTTTCTGTTCCCATCTCATTGAAAATGAGGCTGTAATCACTCCATGTAAGATAACTTTGTTCAAATATAACTCTTGAAATGAACAGCAAATCAGATGCGGGCAAAAATGTCGCTATTTCAAGGACATCTCAGCCCCCATCTGTCAAGATACTGTCCCAAAAATCGCAAAGAAGTTTCAAAACAACCCAAGGTCTGCAAGAATTTCAATCCATTCCTGAAGTCTAATTGTGAGGAAGATGGCAACAAATGCTCATATGGCCGACAACACAAATGCCCACGCTGTAATAAATGGGGTTATAGAGCTATCAGACATTCTGAAAATCGCCCATCAAGCACATCTCGCAGCACTGTTCCATCTGATGAGGTAAATTCTCTCAGGCAGCAACTCATAGTCTTGTCTACTCGCCTAGAAAAATTTGAAGCCCAATCTCTGGAGAATTTTTCATCTTCTGTTCCAGCGGGATCTGAAAACCAAACTGCAACCTCAGCTTCATGACCACCTCCTCCAGTTAGTTCTGGTCAGCCATCAACATCTACTCCTTTATTTGGATTGTAAAGACACCAAAAACATTACTTTTAAGAGAGCTTTAGAACATCTGGCATAATTTTAATTATCTATTTATTCATTTATTTATTTTAGCATATCTTAAAACACAATTTTATCTCGTTTACATATAGATATAAATTTTTTAGATATCTTTTAACCTTTTTACAATTGTAAATTTAGTTAGCATCAGGTAGGCGAAGAGCCACCCTGTGGATATACTGCCCGAAATGCCATTATTATTATTATTATTATTATTATTATTATTATTATTATTGCCTGCTGTTACCATCCCTGCACCTTCAGCAAAGCCAGAAGCTCAGTTACATCAACGTAACATTCTGTTGACCTCCATTACATCTGTAGGTCAACATCTGCCCTTACCATTGGATAGCTGCTGCTCTGTATCTCTTGTGAGCAAAGTACATGCTGATTTCGTAGCCTCCAAACGGTCTGATCTCAAGTATTGTGCCCTAGAGGAACCCATTTCTGTTACAGCTGTGGATCCAAAATCTAATCTTAAAGCAGTTGCCACCAGGGAAATCCCAATTACGTGGGAAACAAAAACGGAAACTGTCTTCACCATGCTCGTAGTTCCAGGCCTTGTCTGGCCAATGCTCTTTGGGAAGAACCACCTTCATGCAACTCAAGCATAGGTTGATCATTATGTTCCATCCATCACCTTTCGGCATCCAGTTTCGTGTCCAGTGCTCTCTCAACAATCCACTTGAAGGCTTTGCAAGTGTCTTAGCATCCAGTGGGTCTTCATCACATGAAAGTGAGGCATCAGTGCCAAAGCCACACATCAGTGTTACATGCCTTCTAACCGGAGCACCACCACCAGGTGTTCACAAGCATTCACAATCCCTTCACCATGATCTTAACTTTGTTACAGTATGCATCACCCTTTCTGCAGCTTTCATGGGATATCAAGCAGTGCATCAACCGCTGTGGATTGAGGGCAAAGACACTCAACCAGGTGTCAAAGTTCTCAGTGGCCCCTTTGATCTGAGCCAAATTTCACATCACGTGCTACCAGACACCACACGCCCTAACAGTGAACCATACTACAATGAACACCTCGTAGACCTTCCTGAGACATCAGATTCAGTTCTCACCAAAGAAGTTCCTGACATGCGCATCACATATTGTACAACCTTGGCAGTGGAATCTAGGTTAAAGAAGACAAGTATCCCCGAAAATGTCATTCTTGGTGATATTAGAGACATGTCAAAGGATGACGATGCTATTCTTGAAGAAGCAGCAGACACTACTGCCAAGCAACTTGCAGATGGATGGCTTACATGGGCAAATACACAGCAGCCAACCTCTTCATCACAACCTCCAAGGAACACTAAGCAGAAGCACTGTGACTTTGACTCTTGTGCTCCAAAGCAATGACAACTTTCAGTTCAAACAAAAGAAATGGAAGATTCTGGTCTCAACTCGTCCATATTGTCTCCCTTTTGTGATGCATTACCAGAATTTGACTGTCAAGGTCCAGAGTTTCCTCCAGCAGAAGAACTGACCTGTGACCCGTACTCAACTGCCTACACTGATGCTTTATTTCATGCCTTGGATCTAGATAGCTTGGAGTATTCCACTGTTGATGTAGATATTATGAAGAGATTCAAGGAACTTATCTGTCAATATCCTACTGTATTTCTCCTCCCTGGGAGTCCACTCGGAGCTGTTAAGGGGTTTGAGCACAGAATTGAACACATTGTTACAACCAGTTACCATCCACGCCTAAATGGAAGTACAGAACGTGTTCACAGATGGTTGAATGCAGTAATAGGAATTTATTATGAGAAATATCAGGAACGTTGGGAAGAATTCCTGCAGCCAGCTGTGTATGCTGACAATGTATCTCCAATTCCTGGTACAGGTCAAATTAGTCCATTCTTCTTGGTATTTGGACACAACGCACCATCACCTGAAGCCATTACTCTTGACTTACCAGTAGAAAGCCTCTCAAGAAGCACCTATGCAGAGCAGCTTGTGTTTCGTATGCGTGAAGCACAAAAACAGTTTAACAGCATCAAAGCAGATATGAAGAACTCAGAGAGAATATTATGACAAATCATCCAGGGAACTTAACATAGCTGAAGGAAAGCAAGTTTATGTTAGAAGACCACCTCCAAGTTCACAACCAAAAGGATCAGCCACCCAGTTCATCCGCCGATTTGATGGTCCTTACACTGTTATAAGACATGTCCATGGTTGCCAAGATCTTTTACGACTTCAACATAAATTCACTCAGGATGAACTTAAAACAGTAAACATTATTGAGAAGATCATTGTCGTTCCAGATGATCTCTCGGAAGCAGCAGCTTAAAAGGTAAAGTCTGCATACAAGCCTAAGTGGCCCACCAGGCTGGAGCTTCTCCTGGTTTCTGTAGCATGAAGCGACTAGGAGTATTTCTACTCCCCCCTGGATGGGATGCTAGTCCATCACAGGGTTACCCCCAGCATTAAGTTTGCCGGTACCCATTTATACACCTGGGTGGAGAGAGGCTCTGTGAGAGTAAAGTGTCTTGCCCAAGAACACAACACAATGTCCCTGGCCAGGACTCGAACCCGGACCACTCGATCCGGAGACAAGTGCACTAACCATGAGGCCACTGCACCTCACACAAGGAAGTAGCAGCTTATGATCTCAGAAATTATGAAGACCAAACCTCTAACACAGAGACTGTTACCACTTCTGAATTATCCACCCAAAAGAGTACAGTGATTGACTCCGACTTGGCAAAATTAGCATTTGCGTTTGGAGAATATCTGAACACTCTACCAGGTGCAAAGACATATGCATCAGAAGCCTGCAAAGAAGTGTACCAGCAGATTCCAGATGCCCAGGAAATTTTGAAATGTTGTGGAAAACTAAAAGGACTGTTTTCAAAGTGCCCTTATCTATCCATGTCTGGAGGCTCACATGGAGGGACTTATCTGTTAAAACTTGACAAAGAAATGTTTGCAACTTTAGTTTTGGAAAAGTAAAATCCTTTAAGAAGGGGTGCACTGTAGTGGACTCAGAATTTTAGAATGATAAGATTTTCTTATTAGCTTTGTTTCAATTTTTCATCATGTAAGCTCTTGTCGTAAGTTTACTCCCTTTAAGAAGGGGTGGACCGTAGTCGAATCATGGGACACAAACAAGGTCACATGACAGAGCACATGGAACTAAGTCGAGATCGAGCGAGAGGTACCGAGATCTTCTTCATGTGTTTCACGAGTATCGAGTATTGTCAGAACTTCCTGATTATCATTCAGAATATAAGTTGCCTTTCTACATTTTGTCTACATGTCAGCTAATTCCCCCAACAACGTCTACAGGCAGAGGCTACACCAACTCAGGAAGACCGCGGCCCAGGTAGCACATGATCATACTAGTATTTACATTTATCTTTCCCTATCAGTAGTCTAAAATTGTTTTCGGTAATAAAACCATTTCTTCGTATCACAAACTGAAGAAACCGTTAGAGGTATCATTGCACTAGCCAGCAGAGCAGACACAAGGACGTAGCGTTTACCGGCTTCAGTGTCACTGTTGTGAAGTGCATATCTCTTATAGCGATACACTTCCAATAACTGATGTTGCATATTTAATAAAGTGGATTTTGAAAGGATCAACCCTACTAATCAGTTATTTACGACTCTTGCCCAAGGAGCTAACCGATGGCTTAAAAAGAAACACTCTCTTGTTCGTCTGCAGCGGATGACCAAGGTACTTCAGTGATCCATAAAGTTTGCTGTCAGGACGCAAATCTTCAGTTTCACAGGCCAGGAATTCAAGCCATTTAGTTCATTGTTTTACAACTACACTTGTCAACTAATCTTTGCAAAATATCCATATACAAGTGCTTGCGCTTGCTGGTTATTGAAGATACGTCTAGCTCAGGTGCAGTACAAATCTCTCGCTGCATCTCTACGGAAAACTTTGACAGCTTCGACTGGCACACGATTTCACAGATGTTATATTTTTCAAACATCATTGGATGCTGAGGGGCAAAAGTCTGCATCACTTAATTGCTTCATCAGTCAAGTCTTGAATGTCCTTCTCTGTGCTTGCCTCATGTCTTTGAACATCTTCAATGCCAGTGCTGTAAGTTTTTTTCGCTGTCAAGCAATAAAAAATCCTGCTATTTGCAGAGGTGTGAGGAGGTCATGCTTTTCAAAGATACTGGAGCCATCGCTGTGCTTGGCTCTTCGCATTGCCTTTGAAATGTTAGCAGGATCAGCCTTTTGCCTGATGTGTTCGTCTTGAAACACGTCAGTAAGATAGGTTTCTTGTGTAGCTGTGAGGTTCTTTCTTGTCACTGTTGCTGACTTCAGAGCCTATCCCGTCGGTGGTACTGGACCCTCATACTCCAAGGATAAGATAACATCTCCATCCACAGTCTTTGGAACAACACCAGCACCATTCTCCAGCATGGCGGTGTACATTATCATCGCCTTGTCGTACAGTGTTTCCTGCTCTAGGGCATACTTGTGTGTCACAATCCGCTAGCTGTTTTTCAAACGAGGTCAAACAACGAATATTGCTGGAAGGACTTGACACACTCTTCCTCTGGAAAATGAAACAGCCTGCTTCTTTTTTCACTGTTTTCTTCATCACTGTCTTTCTCTGTCACTGAAGCCAATTCTATTGTTTGCTCTGGGCGTTGTCTGGTTTTGACTGTTTCGAAACAAATGTAGGAGCTCGCATTATCTGCCACCTTGTTTAAATGAGGCGGAGGGCTGCTGCTTGCTTGGCAAAAATTTCTCCAGGGTAAACACAAAAAAACTTTCGCAAGGGGACAGATGGTACGGAAATTTTCTTGGAAACTGTCCTGACACCAGAAAACTGAGTTACTGAATTTACAATGCTGTTGTTATTCCTACTGATTTTTACTACCAAAATGCCAGTTAAAAGGGAATTTCTATAATTGAAATAAATTAGCAATTGACGGGCTTCAATAAAATGAGGAACACGGACCATTCCTAAAAATTCTGGAACATAAGTCAATCAATCATTCAATGATTACTCTAGCGGTTTCTTGAGTTTGTAATACGAAGAAATGGTTTTATTACCGAAAACCATTTTAGACTACTGATAGGGAAAGATAAATGTGAATATGACCACGTGTTACCTAGGCCGCGGTCTTCCTGAGTTGGGTGTAGCCTCTGGAGAAGAAGTAATATAAAAATAAATATCTGTGAGCTAGGGTGGGTACTACTAAAACTCTCGGCCTCACAATAATGGAAACAAAAGTGAATGTTTTTTTGAACGAAACTCAGTTTCGACACAGTAATGGACCGATTAGTTCACAGGCCAAGGGTTTATGCGTGACACGTGATGAAGGCAAAAATTTGTGTGACAGGTGAAAAACAACTAAAAGACGTACATGATTCGTGAATTTATGAAAAAGTATGGACTAAAAGCAGCTAAAAGTATAAGTGGCATGTGAATTTTGTTAAAATCTGTGCCTGAAATGCAAACACAACCCCCCTACCTCCCCTCCAAAGTTACTTTGCCACAGTTGTCAATTTCAGTTCACCTCGTTTTGAATTTAAAATTTGCATTATTCCACCAAACGAGGGACAGATGTCTGAGATGTCCTTGAAATAACGGATATACCAGACTTAAAATGTGAAACAATTGAGTTTGCATGTGTATGTGTACATTTCTGGCCAATTAACGTCACCGTCGAATCGGCGCATTTTATCCAACTTTCAAATTTGCTTAAATCGCTCCGAATCATTTCCCCAAAAAATCCTTTGGAGATCGAAAAGAACTACTTATCGCCTTCCAAAAGCCAGATTTTCAGTCAATTATTTCGTGTAGCACATAGTTAAATCACACGTTTCTTTTGACCTATTTTCAGTCTAGTTAAAAGTAGGTTGGATAAATTTGATTAGATTTTGCACATAAATAGACACAAATTGCTCAAATTGCTGTCAACATATGTTTTGATGTTGGTTTTAAAGATTTGATAGTTTTTATTGGTTTAGGTTGTTTGATTTTGTGACACAAAGCTTTGAGATTCGTCTTAAATTTTGAGCTCCAAAAGCGGCATTTTGACGGAATTTGGTTATTATCGATTTCCTCATAAATAAAACGATATTCAGCCAAACAAAGTATGTCATGATTTGTTTGACACTAAGGTCTAACTAACTTGAGAATGTGAGCAGAATTTATTTTTTGGCTGTTGCCACCATATTTTGAAAATGTTTGATTTTTGGGCATATTTGCTCTTAATTTGTGTAAGTATATGCATGGAACAATGGAAAACAATGCCTGAATGTTACACAACAGCCCTTAAATTGTTTGCAGCATGCCTACACTAATCTAATTAAGATGCAGCAAAGCTATATAAAGGGCACTGAACATTTGTTTGTTAAAAGCTTTGTCCAGTCTTGTAGTGTTCAGATAAGGGGAAGTCCCTTCTGAGTTCCATAAACGAATGCTTGATCACGATTGTTCGTCAAATGTCCATCAACCACAGGCTGTAGCTAGAAAACAGATTCAAGTAATAAAATTTTTTTGATGGGTCGTAGTAGGGTGGATGTCTTGGTTTTCACTGTTACTCTTCAAGCAAAGCCATTTTTATCATTTCATTGACATCCACAATATGGGAAGTGGCCAGCAGGTTTGCACACGGGTAGCATCAGCTACTAAGACGATGTCGCCAGTGACAAAATTCCTCTGGGGTTGATTCCATTATTTTCTGCCTTGCTTTAAGAGATGGGATTCCTTGATCCACCTTTCCAGAATGATTATGTCTGCCAGGTACTGGATCTGTTGCCACTGTTTGAAAGAGTATATTTCACCTTCTTGGAAGAACCCAGGTGTTTAAGGTGGTCTTGTAACTAGGAGAGATTCTTTAACAAGGGCCCATAGGTGGTATAACAAACCTTTTGGAAATTCCTGAGCTGACAAGGAGTACCTTAGACTGATAAGGAATTGTAACGAAGCCGCTCTGACAAATTAATTAGTGGCTTAAACTCGAAACAGATAGACTGTAAGCATACCAAACATACTTGTGATCATTCCAAAACTTGGAAATTTCACATTTGGGAGTGAATTTTTTTCCTGAAAATAATCATTAATTTCTACGAATTGCTAGACACCCACCATGCACCAGGTGAGGATATTTGAGTCTAAACCAAGCAGATAAAGATCCAGGGTAAGAGCCACCAAATGAAATCCATTTACTGTTTGTCAAGTTAAACTCCCTGGCCATAGACTGACTGAATGCTGCCAGGTCAGCAAGGGCTTGCTCACTGTTCAGATATTTCAGGCTTGAATCACTCATATCACTGAAAGAAACAACATTATTGTAAGCACATTACTCTATACAAAGCAAAAACAAATAGCACAGCACCATAGTAGAAAACAGAGTCAGCACCTGAGGAAAAGGTGTCTAAAAAACTTGGATCCTCAGACCTGAAAAACACAGTCCCTCCAGGTGTCACTAAAACAGACCCTCTGGGTATCTTGAGAACTCAGACCCTAAAAATTCAGACCCTTCGGGACAAAGACCCTAAAAGTAAAACAACTTTACACTGCATGATTGCAGTGAAACTCAAACCCTAAAATTCAGACCCTTCGGCACAGACTCTAAAAATAAAACAACTTTACACTGCATGTTTGCTGTGGATTGCAGCAAGCCATCTTATTTACTGCTCAGGGTTTATTAAACTTTTCTGTGATACAAGCAAGAATTTGCAGGAAAAAACCCAGGATGGTTAACACCTGTACAGATTACAAATTAAAATAATGCTCAACATTCATATTGATTCTTGGATGCTTGATAAATATAAATCCAGTTTCTCTTTTTTTCAGTCTAGTGCATGAGTGATGGTTTCACAAAAAAAATGTACAAGTAGCATCACATTACAAAACTGAATGAATGAATGAATGAACGGAGGGACGGACGGACAGACGGATGGACGAACGGACCGACAGATGGACGAATGAACAAACGAATGAATGTTGAGTATCAGTGAAGGTATATATCACCAAGAGCTGATTTTTTCCTCTGCAGATTCTGGCTATGGAATCATGTTGATGAACAGTAAATAAGACAGCCTGCATTTTTGAGACATACTAAGGGTTGTAACTTTTAGGGTCTGAGCTTTTCGGACACCCAGAGTGAGAGGGTCTCAGGTTTTAGGGTCTGCGTTTTCAAGCATTTGAGTTTTTGACACAACCCCTGAAATGGAACCAATATGTGGCTGAACATTTGGAAACCAAAATTATAATTGCCCACACAAACAAGTCCTATATAATATTGTAGTGCTACCATTACAAACATAGGCACGCTAGGCGTGCAAGAGTTATTTTTTTGTTGTTGTCGTGAAGTGTCGGAGATAGAAACATTCATGGAGCTGTTTACAGTAATGATTTGGTTAATTTGACAAGTTTTTTTGTTTGCAATGTACAGCAAGAAAGAAACTGGGAATTAATGATGTACATGTGATGTTACATCGGTCATGGTAAGATAGCTAAATAGCAAGCCATAAAATGTTTGACTGAACAAACTACAGTAATCTGACACGTCTCCAGATTAATGTAGATACCATATTATTTTCTAACAGGCAATTTGATTCATTCTTTGATAAAACCCACACTGTGATTGGTGTGACATGCGCACATGCATAACTCCCTCACTCACTGATCACATAGCCCTTCCAACCCCCAAGAGGAATTTTTGCTCAAAAATACTCAAGTTAAATAAGAGACCTTTTCGCATTTTATACGAGTCATAAGTGTACCCTTTTTGCACAACACAACACAACACTACTTCACCGAAAATAGAAAAAAAGAGAAAAAAACCTCTCTGAAACGTTGAAAGTCTGATTTAATTAAATTGCACTTTAACTTGGCGCCACGCAGTCTTCAAAGAACATTTGAGCAGTTTTCATACTTTTTACCTTTAAAAATATTGGACTGAAATGAATGACATCAAATAAAACTATTAAACTGCTACTGCAGAGATGTAAAAACTGTCCAGAAACGAAAGCTCCTTTTTTGTTTAATATCCTGGAAACAATAGCCGATAACTTGTCAGCTCTAATTGAATTTACTCCCATATAAAAAACAAAAGTGGTAAGTTACCATTTGTAACTAAAGATAGCAAACATCTTGTGGGAAAGAGTGGTGACGATTCGTCAGCTCTAATTGAATTTACTCTCTTCTGAAAAACAAGAGTGTCAAATTACACTTTGTAACTAAAAAATAAAAATATCTCGTTATATTTGCATGAAACGGGAACAAAACAATTGTTACCTGCACTTACTATTGTAAACATTGGAACTTTTTCAAATCTAAATAGTCACGTCTCCTCTAAAACATGTCCTAAGAACTAGAAGCGACAATTCATGACCTCTAATTGAATTTATTCCTTGTGAAAAACAAAAGTATCAAGTTACCTTTGTAACTAAAAAGAAAATATCTCATGCCATTTGCATACTACTAACGCACAAACTGTTTCAAACCTCAAGGCTCATCTCATTCATAATTAAAATCCTCAGCCTAACCCAGAGAAAATGCCGAAGTAAACCCAATATATGAATACTTCCTCCTCTTTTATAGAAGAATAAATCTGGCCATTCTGAACTCTATCGGGATCAAATCTTCCCACAAACAATTTACCTTTACAACAAGAAATTTGATTGCTGTTTATAGTAGATCCAATCTGATTGGTGTGACATACCTTCATCTCTCACTCACTTATCCATTGACCCATCCATAACATACCCAACGAGCCAACTAAGAGGTATTTTTTACAAAAAAAAAAAAAACTCAAAAATTGTTTAGGGTATGCTATTTACTATCTGTGAATTTCCAGTACTGACCCTAACATTTCTGTCTAGAAGTCGTGATCGCAATCAACTATAACCAGTAAGAGCATTCAAGAATATTAAGCTATGACATCATTGCAATGACCTTTTATGACTTTCAGGGGGTAATTTCCTTTGGGAGCAACATGTTCTGCACGTCATGTATTTCAAGAAGTTGTAGTGTAAAGATTTAGTCAAAAGAATGAAACTTGTTGACAGGGATTTAAATAAATATCAGAACAATAATATAGGCTGGAAAATTGACAAATACAAGAAAATACATGTGAACAGCATGGATTAAACCACTTCACAATATGCAAATTTCATGTTGAAGCTTGATGAAGCTTCATTCCCATGTCCAGCTCGCAAGCTCATGTGCATACACTAAATATGTGCATATAAACTGCATATACATAATTCACTTTTATCTGAGCTGCACTGTACATACATGTACATACATAAATCATATAAGACACATATGACACATTATTCCTGAAAACATCAAAGGAGAAATATGTATCAATGAAGCTGTTTTGCTAGGAAAATTCTCCAAAGTCTCAGTGCCAGCACTGCTCAGCGGTGCAAGATTGTGCATGTCACTTTGACACTCATGTGTCTCAGTTTGTCCGCATCTTGTTGTTTTACTTGATCATTGTGTATCACAGTTTCATTGTTGTTCTGTGGCAATAAAGCTATTTACCCTCATGGACTGTGCCTTGGCTCTTCATTTATCACCTCAACTGGCATGGTGGCAGCCGACGGTCCAACCCAAGCCATTTTTCCCGCTGAAAGCCGCTTGTAAGCCTCTATTGATAGAGCCAAAGCAGTAAAATTTCGCTGTGACAGCACATCTTGTTTCCATCTCTACTTCAAATGGCATCTACCCACAGGGCACTGAAGCAGTGGTACTTCTCAAAGGTTGAAAATATCAACAGCTTCAAGCAGTGGAAACAAAACCAGCTATACACTTTATCCTTGGACAGTAACTTTGTCCAGTTTCTAGCCAAAGGAGTCACATGGCAAATGAAGACCAGAACTCAAACACAATGGCGAAGGCGTCCCAATCGTAGACACTGCACTGTGCACCAGAAAGTCAATTTCCTTGAGCTGATGTTAGGACAGATTGCCAGCTACTGTCCCATTATTTCGAGAATCACCTTAGTAAAAAATTCAACCTCTCTTGAGTTTATCTGGCAGACTATCAGGGAACACTTCGGTTTTCAAGTCGCAGGTGTTCATTTCATTGACTTCTCAGACATACATCTTGAGGCTGATGAGTGTCCCTATGACTTATACTAAAGACTAATTGTGTTCATGGAGGACTTCTTACTGCGCTCCAATGGCCTAAGCCATCATGGTGACAGAGGACGAGGAGCTAACACCAACCCTGGAAAACATGGTCATTCTAACATGGCTAAGGCTAATTCATCCCAGCTTGCCAAAACTAGTCAAGCAGAGACACAGAACAGAGCTGAAATCTTGGACACTTGTGTCAATCAAACCGGAAATTTCCCAGGCTCTTAGCTCCCTCCTGGATGAAATCTGTCCTTCTGATGATGTAAAGATCCTCCATACAGTCGTCTCTTCTGAATCCCACCGGCCTGCTCAGGGTAATAAAGGCCCATATACAAACACCTCCAGAAAACATCATCATGACAGGATTTACCCACTGTGCAAACAGGCAGGCCGCTCAGAGATGCTACACCTCCTCAGCGATTGCAGTTTCCTGCCAGATAATGACAGGCGATATATTGTCAAAGCAAGGCAAATTGTTGACATCCTCAATAATGAATCAGATACTGATGATGACGTAGTCACCAGCACGCGCCTTTGCGACCCCAACAACGAAGAACCTAGCTCCGGCACAGTAGCCTACAGCATCCAGACCCAACAATCTCTGAATATGATGTCTTCCATGGTCACCAGGTCATCCATATTATTATTGGCAGTGGCGTAACTGGTAATATGATTCGTTACTCTACCATAAAACGTCTTAGATCTGAAGTCATACCCAGTGCACGGTCTGTCCACCAGGCCAATGGCTCTTCACCACTTAAGGTACTGGGGGAAACTTGGATCTCCTTCACCTGGAATGGTGGAGAGTTGCAGTTTGAGGGCCTGGCTGCTAGAAATCTCCACGTTGATGTAGTCCCTGGCACTCCCTTCATGGAAGCAAACGATGTCACCATTTGTTCTGCCAAGTGCAAAGTGATTGTCAGTGATGGCACAATGTAAACCTATGGATCTTCTGCCCCTCCAGAGCACAACACAGCTGCCCACCTAGCATTTGTACTCCATGCTCCTACTCCCTCGACAACCATCTGGCCTGCTGACCAGCTATCAGACAATGTGCGCCATCATGCTGAGTACACCATTGAGCCACGCACAGATGCACCGAGCATACAACAACTCAAGCCATCCCAGATGTGGCATCAACCAAACATTGTCTCGACCTTAGCAGGGAAAATATGTATCCCCAATCTGTCAAGCAAGCTGCGCACATTCAAACGCGACAAGCACTTCTGTCAGGTGAACCTTGTCTTCAAACCCAAGACAACAGTACTGCATGTCTGCCACCCAGTCTACCAACACCTTGTACTAACAAGTCCCATCATTCTTCCTCTATGCTGATCAACCCTGACAACCTCCTCCCACTGGAGATAAGAGTCTGTTTTCAGTCACTGCTCACAGAGTACGATTCCGTCTTTGACCCTACCATTACAGGCTACAATGGTGCAGCAGGACCTTTTATTGCCAAGGTAAACCTGTGTCCAGTTGAGCCCCCACAGCAGAAGGGTCACCTTCCCCAGTACGCCCAAGGAAAACTCGTTCAGCTCCAAGAGAAGTTTGACCAGCTGGAGGAGCTTGGTGTATTCAAGCATCTTGACCATATTGGCATCTCAGTCGAGTACCTCTTACTAGTCAAGAAGCCCAATGGCGGTTCCCATCTTGTCACGGCCTTCGCTGATGTTGGTTGATATGGCAAGCCCCAACCTTCTCTACTACCAGACTAGTCAAGTAGAGATATGGAACAGAGCTGAGATCTTGGACACTTGCATCAATCAAGCGGAAATTTCCCAGGCACTTGCAGGGTCACAGACGGCATGGCTACCCTCATTTAACAAGGCACTGCAACACATTGCAAAGTGGAAACACATCATAGTAACAGACCTGACTAGTACTTTCTATCAAATACCCCTAGCCCATGAATCAATGAAGTATTGTAGTGTTACCTCGATTATCTGGACTTTTTCTCTAGTCCCAATTTTGTCATGAATATTTATTAGTCATGATCAAGATCCGTAGCAATATTCCTTTTAAAACTATAGCATTGAAAAGTGCAGTCAAAAGCGAGTTTGTTTTGCTTTTGAAGAGCAAAAGCAGTGCTCGCATGCATAGTAACTAATGAAGAACACTCAGATGATTTCTGATTGGCTCAGAGTTGAGTGGTTCAAGATGTACAGTAGACCATATTGTTTTCCAAACGATTTGTAAAAGTGTTGTTCCACGGTTAAATGCTGCTTTATTTAAACAGTTTTGTTTTGCATAACTATTCATATTTTAGATTATCTGGACCCTCGATTGTTCGGACTATTTCATCTAGTCCCAACGAGTCCGGATAATCAAGGTTCAACTGTATCAATCCCAAGCCAACCACATACTTGGCTGGATTTGGAGCATGGGCACCCTTCAGCCAGTCCACACCGTGTCAACACCCTGTCTTCCTGCCCCAATCCAGACACAGTTGGCCGTATGCGATCCTTTATTTGGGCATACAAGGTTCTCTCACGTCTATTTCTATGATGCTCTGCTTACCTTGCCCCCTTTGACAATGCAACAGCTGGTCGTCAGTCACAAGAAGCCATCTCTTGGACTGATGAGCTATGGAGCTCATTTAACAAGGCACAGCATACTCTCTCCTCGTCTCACACAATCACCCTACCCAGACCTGAAGACCAATTATGGATCATGACTAATGGTGCACTCTGAGAACCTGGCATAGGTGCCAACTTGTAAGTGACACACAATGGTGGCTTACACTTAGCTGGCTTCTTCAGTACAAAGCTGTGGGGGTCACAGATGGCATGGCTACCTTGTGAAGTGGAGGCCCTCTCTATCACCACTGCGATTAAACACTTCAGCCCTTATATTTTCCAGTCTGACAATAAACCATGTGTTCAGGCATATGAGAAGTTATACCATGGTGAGTTCTCCATGAGTCCCTGTGTGTCAACTTTCCTGTCTGTTGTCAGCCGATAGCAAGCATCTATCAGGCATGTCTCAGATTCTGCAATACTCTCATCAGACTTTGCTACCCGCAATCCCCCTTCCTGTGAGGACGAGGCCTGCCAGGTAGGCTCCTTCATCATGCATTCCAAGGAATCGGTGGTAAGAATGTCATCTGTCCAAGATGTCCAAGATGTCTTGGACGGCAATGTGCAGCTCCTGTTCACCAGCTGTCCTGCCTGGTTAGCAATACAGTCAGAGGGCCCCAATCTACGTCACAGTCATGCACACCTCATTCAGGGTATGAGCCCCCCAGAAAGCATACCTTGTTCTCGCTTTTTACCAGTCATGTGATCAAAACTAAGAATTGTAACCATTCAGTAAATAAAGTCAAGAGTCTGGAATATGATAGGTGACTGATAAATAAACAACCTTGCCAAGAATTAGTTCACTGCTGATTTTCATTTGCATGTTATTTGGAGAAGTGTTTCACTAAGATTTATAGAGCTTTGTATGGAGATGCCATGTTGGTGTCCCTCGGAGGAGCACAAACATGGCAGCCGTAAAGTAACAGAAACATCAGTTTTTGTGTTTTGCTATTGAAACAAAAACATATTACTCTAGAGTTCTGATACATTGAAATATATACTTCTTCTAGTGCAAGAACTGTTCAGTTAGCAAAACCTTCAGCAATGACTCCTCTTTTGACCTGTGCGACAGCCTACTTGGTAGCCATTTTAAAGTCACACAAAGTAAAAGTTGGAAATTCAAACAAGCTCTATTACAATACGAAGAACCCTGTCAAGCTTAAACATTGTAAAATGTCAAGTTCTTATAGGGTCTTTTATCCGATGAAACTAAAACCTCAGAAGGAAAGGTAATTTTTAATTTTGGAATGACTAAGTCACATGGAAACCAAGAATACCAATGGATTTTCTTGGATCATTAAGACAGTCAGCATTGTGTTTCATACAATGTAAACTTTGAGCTCACACTAGTCAACCAAACGGACTTGCTGAATGACAGGCAGCTAAACACATGCGAATTATTTTTATCAATTGACCACACCAGTACATTGGCTTCAAATATGGTCTCACATCATTCACCTGAAAGGGAAAGTCTCAGCCAGTTCATCTTGATGAGCAACATTGCCAGCTCAGACAATTTACCATTCACTTGTCCTTTGCTCTCCTTGGAAAATATCAAAGAGAGCTTTGCAAGGGAACAGTGCAGAAATTTAAGGCCCCAGTTATATGGTCTCGGGTACCTGAGACAACCCTCCCCCTGAGGAAACTTCATAGGGTGTTTATATGTGAAAACCCTGCATGGTTATTTTAACTCTTATTAAATAATCAAATGTGCAAATATCCCTCTTTCTTTAAGTTTTCCTTGGTCATTCGATCAAAGTGGGTTTTGCAGAGTTAATTTTCACTTCTTTGCTGGGAATTTCTGCTTTAAATCCTAAATCTTGTCATTTTGTGACACTTTTAATAAACTTCGAGATTGTATTTGAAATGATTTCCGTTTAACTTGAAATTTGTCCCTATTTACAACATAAAACTTCATAAAACCGCGATCTCATGTTCTCGTCTTCGCTTCGCAAAAGGACTGATCAAAGTCTAATTTACAATTGATTATATCCATGTGGTATCACGTGCTATATCAAGCTGTGTCGTATCTGTACAAACAAAACAAGTTCTTACGTAATAAAAGAGTTTGTGAATGTTCTTTACACTCCCCTAGTTATTTCGTGAAAGCGAATAACTAACTTATTTACACAACGTTAAGTTCTCTTCGTCTTGATTCTCCAGTAACTGCAGCGGTGCGCCTTGGTCTTCCACTCTGATTAGCTGTTTGTCCTTCATTCGTTACTGTAGCTTCAGGCTGCACCTTGACTTCAATGGGCACCAAATGCTGTACGACTCTTCTCAAACGAGATGGACGACCTGAATCACTAACAGATTTCACCACAGCCGCACAAACATTCCCATCTCTTCCTGGAATAAGTTCTTCGACCTTTCCTAGTTTCCAAAAAGCTCTACTCGTAGCATCATTTTTCAGCAGGACGATGTCTCCAATGGAAATACTTCGTTTTTTGCTCCCCTTAGGTCGAACTTGAGATTGTTCTTTCAACTCGAGTAGGTATTCTCGACGCCACTGATTGGTCAGTTGTTGAAGAACATGTTTATGATGACGGAATTTCTTTGTGAGCGATTGATTGGTACTGATTACTCGATAGTGAGAAGCGTTCTGAGTTGATGTAATTAGTCGACCGTAAATCAAATGGGAAGGTGTTAAAGGGTAAGAGATGGACTCCTCGTCATCGTACACGTACGTTAGGGGTCTGGAATTGATGACTGCTTCGATCTCCACTAAGACAGTATCCAACTCGTCAAAACGGAGTGTAGACCTCCCTAGGATCTTCTTTAAGGGTTTCTTGATGCTTCTGACAAGCCTTTCCCAGAATCCTCCCCACCACGGGGCCTTTTCGACAATAAAATTCCATGTAATCTACTTGTTCGCAAGGTATCGCCAAACTTCTTCTGCTCGTGTTATCTTTCGTATATCTTGAGACAAAGATCTGAACGTCTTGGCATTGTCAGAAGTGATGGTGGCAGGCAATCCCCTTCGACTAGTGAACTTTCGGAAGGCAAGTAAAAACGATTCAACACTAAGTCCTCGTGTTAGTTCTAAATGTACAGCTTGGGTGGAGGCACACGTGAAGAGGCAAACATAGACCTGTGATTCTTTACATTCTTCCTTTGAATTTTTCATTTCAACGTACAACGGTCCAGTGAAGTCGTGCCCTATATGCGTAAAGGGTGGATCCTCTGACACTCGATTACTAGGCATGTCGTCAGGAGGTAAAGGGCTGTATGGTGACCCTTCGTGTTTGAGACAAATAACGCAACTTCGAATGAATCCTTTCACCGCTTCTCGTCCACAGCACCCAATAGCGTTCTCATAATGTCGTTAAAGTGTCCCTGATACCACTATGTTTCGCAGACTCATGTGAATGCTTGATTAGTAAACGGGTGAATTCATGCTTGGCTGGCAGTAGAATGGGATTCTTCGTGTTTACAGGCAATGGTGCATTGTTAAGTCTCCCCTTACACTTAATAACTTCTTCGTCCAAAAACAATCCAAATTGCGCGACGTACGTTGTAGGGGTACAACTGCGCTCTTTACTCAGAAGAAATGTGATTTCCTTTGAGAAGGCTGACCATTGAACTGCAAGGATCCACAGTCGTTCGGCTTCGTTTACATCTGTTGAGTTTAATCGCATGTGTTCTCTCCGAGTACCCTCTTTGTTAATGACTGAATTCTTGAATGACTCAGCGGCCTTGATAACGAGGGCGGTAACACGAAGTAATTTTGTCAGGTCGTGAAATCGATTGATGTCGATTATCTGATCAATCTTCTTCTCTGACATGTTGGCTGAGATACTCACAAGCAAGTGCACAGCAGTTGACGGTGATTTGACCACTTCCTTGAGCGCCAATTCATCTTCGGACTGGGTCGTTCGATTCTCGGGCCATTCGGATTCAGGAGGGTACAAGAATTTGGGTCCTTTCCACCATGTTTCGCACGTTGCAAGGGTTTTAGCTGTCAAACCAAGCGAGGGCAAATCAGCAGGATTTGAATGACCGGGACAATGTCGCCATGAATCCTTTGAAGTTAGGCTGCGGATTTCGTTGACTCAGTGTTGCACGTACTGTTTCCAAACCCTTTGATTTTTGATCCAGCACAAAGTTGTCATCGAGTCAGTCCAATACACGGTTTTGTGATTTCCTCCAATCGATGCCTTGAACCTGTCGACTAGCCGTGCAAGAGATAGAGCATCTAACAGTTCTAAATGCGGAATGGATTGCTTTGTCATGGGTGCCACTTTGGATTTGGAGGCCACTAACCTCACGTGAATACAACCATCTTCGTAGCAAGACCTCAAGTAAACAACTGTGGCGTAGGCGTGTTCGGAGGCATCGCCAAAGGCGTGTATTTGAACATCCGCAGGCGTCGCAACAAAATAGCATCACAGGATACGCACGGTTTCAAAACATCTGATTTCGTCCAGCAAGGATTTCCACATTTCAAGAAGCTTTCCATGAAGTGGTTCGTCCCAGTTCACCTTGTCCTCGCAAAGTTCTTGAAATAGAATCTTCAATCCTATCGTGAAAGGCGTTAAGAATCCCATCGGATCAAATCTTCGCTGTGACCTTTAAAACGGACCTCTTGTTGAGCGGAAGTGACATCGCATACGTGTGTAAACTGGAAAAATCAAAGAAAAGTTCGTCGCTGAGAGTATTCCACTTTAACCCCAGAACTTTAATGACAGTGTCATCCTTTGTAGAAAGACTGTCCAATCCAGTAGTCGTTTTAGCGAAAGACTGATCATCTTCGATTACTGTGACATCCGACCACGATTTGCTTGGCGTAATTGAATCTTCTCGAGGCCTTTCAGAATTTGAAATCTCAGACATCACTTTAGGCGAGTTAGAGTTCCACTTTCTCAGATTGAATCCTCCATCTGCCATGATTCTCTTCGATTTGTGCTAAATTTCCAGGGTCTTCTCACCATTTCCAGCTCCAGAAAGCAGATCATCGACGTAAAATGATTTTTCGAGAAGCGCTGTCATTTCTGGTTCACTTTGTTTGTACAAGGACAAGTGATGAGCTATTGTTGCTCCAAGTATCGAAGGCGATGATCGTAATCCAAACAAAAGCCAGTTGAATCGAAATTGCGTTATTTTGGGTCTGTCTTGCTCTGGGTTATCAAACTACAGGAAGCATAGCATGTTTCGGTCTTCTTCTTTAATGCTCACCATCAGAAAGGCCTTTTCGATGTCTGCAGTAAGACCCACAAGGTTGTTTCGAAATCTTGCTAGCATGTCAAATATGTGCGGAATGTAATTATCACCGGTCTCTAAACAGTCATTTAGCGACAGTTCTTCTTTGGACGATTTTGCCGACCCGTCGTATACTATATGTACTTTAGTTGTTTCGCGATCCTTTCTGATAACTGCATGGTGTGGCGAATAATAAGCTCGGCTCTTGTCACTGGTTGTTTCTTCTTCGGGAACCCTTTCAACGATTCCGGCCTGTTCTTGTTCTCGAATGATCTTGTCGCAATCGCTCAGTAAATTCAGTTCTTTCCTTAGTTGATGATGCAGGGATCGTAGCCTAGACACACACATACCATAACTGTTTGAGTTCGGCACACAGTCTTCTTTCCAGGGCAATCTTGCCTCATGACGCCGACCATTGAAGGAGATATCGGTTTGCTTTGCGATATCGGGTACTTGTCGCTCGATCTTGGAGTCGTCTAGAATTCCAGCACTCTCGGACTCCCAGAATTTCTTCAAACTCTCAACCAATTTGTCATCTTGTCCTCCAAACATCAAATTGCATTCACCGGAAATAATCAAATTGGAAGCAACAACATTGCTAGATGATAGATCGTATGTTGGTCCAGACAACAGCCATCCAAATTTGCTGTCCACTGCGGTTGGACCATGTTCGCCTTTAATGGAATCCCCAGCTACAAAGTCCCAGTAGTAATCGGAACCAATCAAGACATCAATAGATTCGGTGTTGTCGAAGTCGTCTGCAAAATCGAGGCCCTCTAAATGGACATAGTCAGCCACATTGATTTTGCTTGGCAGAGGAGAACAGATAACTGGGTAGTTCAATGCAAAGAGTTCCAATTCTTCGTGACTTCGTGTTTGTAAACACAGCTTTACCACAGTGCACTTCTGTTTCTGATAATTTGCGTCCCCGAAGGTGTTGATGCGAAGATTTTCTGACTTGACAGGCTTTAAATTAAGGCGAGAAGACACACTTGATGAAACATACGATCGTTGACTTCCATTGTCGAAGAGCACGCGCACTGGAATTGAATGGGAGCTGTTGACCACCATGCAACTTGCTGTTTGAAGCAACACAGTTCCCTTGGTCATAGAATTCGCAGTTGTAGTCGTGGTTACTGTTGTAGTTTCGTTTTGCGATTCCTTCAAGTTTTCGTTTCGATTCGGGTTTCTTTGATCTTCCGCAGGCGTGTCAATTCTTGCGCAAATCGATTGATGACGTTTTCCATCGCAGTTTCGGCATTTCTTTGTTTTAAAGCAGTTATTGCTCCATGACCAGTTTTGAGGCAAATAAAACAGCGATTATTCTTCTGGAGAATTTCTTTTCAATCCTTCGATAGTCGAACTTTCATGCAGGAGACTGAGTAATGCTCCCCATTGCAATAAACGCAGTGAAATTGAAATTCTTTGCCTTGCATGGAAACCAGAGTATTTGCAGTTGGGGGTAACTTTCCCAAACCAGGGTTGTGTTTTCGTCCTTGAAATTCTTGAGCTTTGATCGCTTCACTCGCTTCTCTCGCCTCGATTTCCCCTTTGATGGTTTCTAACAATTCACTGATTTTCCAAACATCAGTGGTTGATTTTCGCGTGATTTCAAGCCTTATTTCGTTTGGTAACTTGGACATGATAATCGGGATTAATAAACTGCCATACTCCTGTGCCGTAACTCCGAGTGAAGATAATCCTCCCACATGTACGCTCAATTTTTCACACAGAAACTGAAGCGACGATGGTCAATCACTTGAGCAGGGTTGAATCTTTAAGATCTCGTCCATGTGCGCAGAAATTATCTGTTGCGGCCTGCCAAATCGTTGCTCGAGAATTTCCACGGCTGAATCGTAATTGGAGCTTGATCAAGTAAGGCCTTGAATGGCTCAACTTGCGGCTCCTTCCAAAAGTGATTTTAGGTAATTAAACTTGTCGATTTTTGAGATATTTTCGTTGTCGTGAACTGCAGACTTGTATGATTCCCAAAATCCTGTCCAGGTCGTTACGTCACCACGAAATGTAGGCAGTATTAGTTTCGGTAATTTCACCTTGACTTGATTCATAGGTTGCTGTGGTACGCCTAGGGGAAGTGCTTGCATTAATCTGGCGAGTGGATTACTTGTTTCTTGCGTAGTCCCATCGTTCTGTTGAGAAATATCGTTTATTCTCTTCTGGCACATGATAATTTTCTCCACATACCTTTCCGATTCTCCTATTTCTTGTGGAATTTCCTCTACACTACACAAAGATAGAATTTCCTGATCTATGTCTCTAAGAGCCTTGAGCTTCGTTTCCAACAATCGATGTATAACTTCCAGTTGCTTAACTTGCTCGCTAGCTGCAAGTGTTTCATCCTCCACAATGTCGTTAACCTTTGTCGCATTTTTCGTTACAATGGAACGGTGAGTTCCTCGTATTGCTCGCAATCGTGTCAACCTCTCTTTCTTTTCTTCGGCAGTCGTCATAATCAATGTTTGACTTCACTCATCAAGGAGCTCGTTGCCCCATGTTGGGCACCATTTAATAAACTTCGAGATTGTATTTGAAATGATTTCCGTTTAATTTGAAATTTGTCCCTATTTACAACATAAAACTTCGTAAAACCGCAATTTCGTGTTCTCGTCTTCGCTTCACAAAAGGACTGATCAAAGTCTAATTTACAATTGATTATATTCATGTGGTATCACGTGCTATATCAAGCTGTGTCATATCTGTACAAACAAAACAAGTTCTTACGCAATAAAAGAGTTCGTGAATGTTCTTTACAACACTCACCCTACGAGAATTATCTCGGTTAGGCCAGTGTTTATATGGAAAAAAGTCAGATGAGTGTTTATATGGAGAAAAGTTGTCCCATCTGCCAGGGTTACCCTAACCCGATTCTCAGACGTCCCAGGTCATTTACTGCCCTCTCTCCCTCTCCAGTCTGATATACTCTGTTTGAGGTTGTGTTCATGACGTCAGAGCCATTGTCAATTTCCACCAATCAGAGCAGATGTACCATATTCTGAGAAGTGTGCAATGTATGGGATGTAATTCAAAATGGCAGAGGACGTGTCGGCTGTGCAAAATGTTTGCCAAGTTTTTGGCGTGGAAGAACTGTTCTCTGAACAGTTCAAAGTGCTAAAAATGTTTGTTTCTGGTATTGATGTCCTTCTTAACCTGTCAACAGGATTCAGAAAGTTGCTTGTGTTCCAGATGGCTCCTTTAGTTCATGCCGAATTTTCATGAGGCCACGATGGATTTGCAGCGAATCAAATAATAATTGTAATATCCCCTCTAGTGAGCCTTATGGAAGATCAAACAAATCTCTTAGGGAAATTTGGTAGAGAAGATAAGGCTCTGGATCTGAAGATTGAGAAAGGAGAGTGCTCCATGGTATTTTGGTCGCTAGAGTCCTTACTAGGAAATGGTCGGTGGTGAAGCATATTGTCTTTGAACATTTACAAGAAGAATTAATTGGCATCATTGTGGACGAAGCACATTGTATTAGCCATTGTATTCGACAGGGAAGATGCTCAACAAGTACATACAAAACCAGATAGGTAAAATCCCTTCTCAACTTTTCATGATCAGCTGCAGTTGGAGGAAGCTGGCAATTATCTAGCTGTGATGACTCTGTTTCCTCTTCCTGCTTCCAAGTGTGACACAGTTTTTAACTGCAGAATGGTTAACCCAATGAATGTCTTTGTTTTGTCGATCAGAGGTCATGTCATGGGTTGTGATTCTAAAATCAATGTTGTCAAGCACAATTTTGAAGGTCTCATCCGTGTGTTCAAGTTTAAATTCCTCTGGATTGGAAATCACTTTGGTCTGAAGCTCTCGCAGTTCTCTAAGTTTTTCATCAAATTTAGGGCCATAGCAGTCAAGTTTTCTTAAAGAAGTCTTAGTTTCGTTGCATTTAATCGCTGAATCAATTTCTGCTGAAGATAGATACATGTAATGCACAAAACTTAATAAAACTTGCATATACTTATATGTTGTGGTTTATTCTTATTTCTTTGTGGTTTAGAATGTTTGAAACCAGTCTGATTTTTACTTCCCTTATTTTAAACCAGTGATAAATTTAAACCAAGGTAGATATATTTGAATCTTATGAAAGGAACCACATGAGGTATAAGAACAATTTTCTACTCATTTGTTAATTAATTATTGATAGCCCACTACAAGAAGTAGGAATACTCCTAGTCACTACATGGTATGACAACTGGGTGCAGCCTGTTAAGCTACTTTGGCTAGCGGATAGCATATATACTTATAATATCAATGGTGGCCTCTGATTGTCTGTAATCAGATATGAAAAAGGGTCTCTGTCATGTTACAAAACTAACCAAAATTTTGTTAATTTCATTGACAAACCTGTGTTGCACTTTGCCTGACCATGAGAGAGATAAGTGATGCTACTGCATCCATGTGCATACTGCAATTTTTTAAAAGAGCGGAGCCAGCTACTGCTACGGCAGGTGTCCAGTCACAACCTTTTTCCTTGACTGTTGCGCATGTCATAAAAATGGAGTAAAAAAGGGGTGTTCTCTGTTTCCATTCTTCAGAGAGTTTTTGAAACGAAAAGTTCTCCATTTCATCTGGTCCACTCTTACATAGCAGAGATGGGTTTTTTTAGAGCATAAGTCATGGCATTCTTTGCCCAGAGCTTGTAGGGTTTTTTTTATTAGGAAGGTTTTCAGTGAAGGGCAATGAAGTGCAGCATCTGCAATCTGTTTATAAGTACCTTGTCTTGCTAAGGCTTTTCCAAGGGCCTGAAGATCTTCACCCAATGTTGCCTGGAATTCCCTTGCACACCCTGGATAGTTCAAGGTTACCTTTGTATGAAAAGTATTTGTTGAAATATTCTGTGTAAACAGTTTTGTTTTTCACAAATTCATTATGTACTCACACTTGACAGCCAAATACATCACTAAATACAGATTATTATAATGATACTTAAGGAGGAACATTTCATATCCACTTATGACAAACACAATTGTTATACCTCCCAACTCAAATACGTTTTCCGATTGAACATGTCTCATGTCATGGGTCAAAACTCACTAACTCCCTAGGGAAACAACAATTTGAACTTTAGACTTGCAGTTCATGTTCCTTGAAACCATGGCAAATTTGTGAGCCAGCCGGCTTCAAGCAAACAATTTCTTTGCAGTTTTTTTCTATTTTATGAGTTGGGAGGTATAACAAAACACTTAATGACTGGTCCCACGGGGAAACAGTGAGTTGTGTTTCTCCTCGACCTCAATGTTCCTCGAGGCAAAGCCAAGGGGAACATTGAGGGTCACAGAGAAACAAAACTCACTGTCTCCCTTAGGGCCAGTCATTAAGTGCTTAATGTGCCATTTTCTTTATTCCTTTTTAAGCAAAACAAGCTATGATCAAATATTTTTAAAGTTAAAAAACGCAAAAAGGGGCTTCAAAATCGAAATTGTCTGCATCTATACAAAAGGCTCTTAATCTAATTGCTTTTGGACACTGTTTTCCTACTTGCTGCACCAAGTTTGTCCAGTGGCAGCTGCTAAGATGTGCTCCTTGTAAGTTGACTTGCAGGTGAGAAGAAATTCCTCCCAATGTTTACACATGCTGGAAATGCCCGCACCACTACAGGAACACTCGAATACCTTGCTGCTGTATATCCAACCATCAAAACTGTAGAAGGTAACCCTGTCAAACTTGTAATTGCCCTTGCTGTTACTGGCAAAGAAAATCTGTTTGATCTTGAGGTAGACTTGCAGGAAATAGAGCTGTCTTCACTGGCTTCATTTCCAACAATCTCGCAACAGACACCTCCTGAGTTTGATCTTGACTCAATCCCCACTTTATGCAAACCATGGCGGTTTTAGACATTTCTGCCCTCAACTCATCTTCAAGACTTTTGAGACTTGACATCATTTTTTTCGATCTTTTTCAACTTTGGGTGGCATTTTCTTTTGCAAACAACATATCGCAAGTCCTCTTGGAGTTTGTAATTCACCACCTAAAATCTAGCAGAGAGTTCCTCACAAATCCCACTGCAAGTGCCCAAAAACTGCTATTCTATTGTTTGTTTTGAGAAATTCAGCACAGATCAACCAATGAATCGAGTTCTTCTGAGATAAGACGGCGTCCTTTGGCATAGAAGGTAGAAACATAGCTAAGAAATCTTCGCTTTGCCAAAATCTGATCAAGGAAAAACCCACGTGAAACTGGTTTGTTCACTTTTCCACGCTTCATTTCTTACATGGGTTGTGACTGGCTCTTGCCATACAACAGGTGCTCTGACGTCATGAACACGACCTCACACAGAGTATATCAAATGGAAGAGGGAGAGAGGGGAAGCAAAGGGGCCACGAACAACCTTGGATGTCTGAAAATCAGGCTAGGGTTACCCTACCTGCTGAGGCGGGACAACTTGCCCACTTGAGTTGTCTCATCCTCAAGATGGGTCCACAATCCGCTTGTAAACGATTGGTGGAATTTTGCAAAGAAATAGGTGAAAAGTTACCTTGGTTAGGGTAACTTGGGGGTAGGGTTGTCTTGGGTAACCAAGACCATATAAATCAGTCAGTACAAAATGCAGACTGCAGACTGCAGACGGAGTACAAAATGCAGACTAGGTACAAAATGCAGATTGCAGACTAGGTACAAAACGCAGACTGAGAATAAAGACTGTTTATTCATCAAATACATGATAACATGTCATTTTATAAATTAAGTGTCACACAATCGCTTTTCCACGGTCACCTTCCACTTTTTTTTGTCTAATAAGTGATAACATGCTGTAACATGTCATTTTATAACTTACTAAGTGTTTTCTGTGGTCATCTTCCAAATTGGGGATTATTCTTAGTGATATTCTTTCTTTAACAGAATTTTTATAAAGCTTTCACTGTCTTCACACTTGGCGCACAGGATTTTAGCATCATATAGCAACACATATATAAAATACAAAGGAAATATTATCTAAGAAAAAGTAAATAAGAATCTTGTAGCAAATTAAAAAATGTCAAAGCAAATGAAGAAGAATCAGCGAATTCTTATGGGAAATAGCAGAGTCATTTTCGTGACTGGTCGTTTGTTTACTGGCTTGTCGCTGTTTGGTAACTGGTTGATATAATATGTAAAAATTAGTGTGAGTTCATCCTTCAACATTGAAAATATATCAAGACATAGGAACAGTTTGGCTTTAAATCTTCTTCCCTTCTTTCTAATTTCTTGACCCCATGAAGAGCTTGCTCACAGCCTGTACGTATGTCTGCACTTGGCTAGAAAATGAACTTTGATTGATCATTGACCATCATTGTTTCTTGAATATTGCGTGTTATCTGGGATTACTACTGGCCTCGCACACAATGTGAGAAGACTATGACAGCTTCAGATACTATTTAGGAACTAGCATGACCTTGACGCTTTGTTAAAAACAAAATATATCAAAAAATGGAGTAAATTTTCGTTGAAGATGATCGTGGAAAAACAATTGCGTGACACTGGGTAAGTTATGAAATGGCATGTTATCACATACCATAAAATCCCATGTTGAAGCCCTGGGCTTATATAACTTCATAAGGGGTTTTGGGTGGGTTTATAAATGGGGGGGGGGCCTATATCCGGGGACGAATATAAGCAGAATAAACAAAATTTTCAGAGCCACAAGATAAAGGATGTCTGAGAAATTAATTAAAAGTAACATACCAATTTATGTTTAGAGCTATTACATTTATTGTGCGTCACAATTAACAGAGAATTTATTTCAAACATGTCTATAAAACACTAATGCAACTGGAACATTTGTTTCTTTCTTTGGTATCATTATAATTTATTGTTTATTGTATTGGGAGGGGTTTATATCCAGAACAATATCTTTGTTAGCAAATAGAAGGGCTTGTATCAGGGGGAGGGGGCTTATAACTGGGGGGGAGGGAGTTAAGTGTGGCATTTTACGGTATTTGATGAAAAAACAGTCTTCATTCTCATTCTGCATTTTTTACCTAGTCTGCATTTTGTACCCGGTCTGCAGCCTGCAGTCTGCAGTCTCCATTTTGTATTAACTGCCATATAAATGGGGTCTAAGACTGACAAGGCATGACAAGGCAATTGGTCTGGACCAAATTAGTGCCAGGCTTCTAAAGGATTCCCTTAGAAAACATGTTCTCTGTGTTTCTATCAAGTTTTACTATAAATCTACTAGCGTTCTATCACGAATGGTGTTCTCTGATTGGCTATGCTACTCACTATCTATTCTGTTTTATACAATAACCCAAGTTATTCTCGCATTTTGATTGGGTCTCACCTATGATCTATTAGAGGACAGATGCACGACTGACGTCATCAGTACAAAGTTTTTCCCTCCATCAGTGACACACTCGGCTATCGCCTTGTGTGCCACTTTTTTGTTCTTACTACATTTTGACGTCATCTGTGATCTATTACTGAACAGACGCACGGCAACATGGAATCTATTTGTTAAGTGGATTGTGAGTAGCGTAGCAGTGAGCACTTGTTAACAAACTGGAAGCCACTTCTTTACGTTTTCAAAGTGTGTGTGAAGAGGATTTAGATTAAGTTTTGAAAGGCTAGTAGATTTATACTAAAACAATCAGATTATTCGCTCTCTCGAGCTCATAATCTAATTGTTTCATAGAAACACGAGTGGAAGTTTAGGAGAACTCGAAAAAGTTGTGGAAACACTCGCCTGTTGGGTCGTGTTCCCACAGCATTTCTCACTCTCCAAAACTTCCACTCGTGTTTCTATAACTCTATAAATAATAACTGCATTTGTACCTTGTTGGTTGGCTTTTTCCATAAAAGCGATGTTCCAGAAGTAGAGTAAAAGCACCAAACAGCTGAGCATTCTTCATCATATCACCTACTGTCAGCCATATTGGATTGGCCTCCCCTTCACCCCCTATCATGACAAACACGGGTCCATCTGGCTTCTTATGAAAGCTATCATTATAAAAGAATCTTTGCTGCCACGTTTTTGTGTTAGAGTCATCAAAATGATCAAGTCTCTGAGTAAACCAATGAGCTTCTGGAAGCTTTCTGTTCATATTCGCTGCTGCAGGAGCAACCAACATTCCACCTCTTGGTCTGCCGCGAAGGAAACGAAGTGAACAATGAGACAAGTTAATATAAAATCCAAGACCAGCAATTACCAGCAAATGAACTGGAACGTTAAACATGAATAGCATAATGCTTGGAAGAGTAACGCAAACATAAATCGACCCCGTCTAAACTGAAGTAACGGAGTTCCAAAGGAGTTGCAGTGTAGCATACAGAAATCATGTGAGTGTTGGGCTGGTATACACCACAGGACACCCAAGCTTCTGTCGGGCACAATTTGGGTACTTCCACTATCCACCCCAGTTTTTAACCCGGCCCTCTCTCTGTCGTGCAACGCAAGAGAGGGTCAAGGGCGGGTAATTTCAGTTGTCTTCCCGTCCCCAAGAATCTTGGTGTTGACCAAAAGGGTCGCGGCCTCTGAGGACGAGAATGGGGTAGCTAATCGCTACTGCGCATGTACAACGAGATAAGCTCCCGTATCCAGTGTTTTTTGTCAGAATTGACCACAACACCTCTGCTCTTCGAGAATTCGCGTAACGCTCGCAGCATCTTTTTCTTCTTAAAAATAATCTGAACTGCAAGGGAAAAATAAACGATCGAATTAGTATTTCCTTTTTGCCGAACGCACAACCAAAACGTCCGTCATCGCTTCCCGCGTAATTACGAGGACTCTGCCAATTTTGCGGTATTTGCTCTTGATCAAAACATTTTCCTCAATCTTTTTTGTAACGCTGTAACTAAAAGCCTAAATGTTTTTGGAATTTAACCAATTGGTAGTCATCCAGTGGCTTCTTAAAAGAAGAAATATTGAACTTTTAGAACGTTCTACAGTTGTAATTGTTGTGCGTTTGCTATCCGAGGGATGCCAATCGTATCGCCAACAAGTCGATTTGCCTACATCGAGGTCGTTTCGCCTACACGACCGAAGTCATTTCGTCTACACGCTCTGAGTCGATTCGCCTAAATTATAGTCGTTTCGCCTACACTTAAGTGGAAAATATTTTGCGAAGATAGATGAACATCACTGCCCACAGGTAGCAGAGGAGTCGTATTTCACCGTATTTCCAGTTAAATTCCGAGATACTACAGTGTTTGACTGAGGAGGTGAAACGACTTTTGGTTCGAGTTATCGGGAGGTTCGACAAATGGGAACAGTGTGGGAATTCCACACAGTTTGATCACGTAGAGTTACCGGTACTTGAATCAACAACATATCGATCCTCTGCTCCCTGTGCCCTGTCAGACTACTTTTGGTGAAAGGGAGGTAGAAAGGAAAATCACGCAACAACAGTTGTATAGTAAACAAACAAATTTTTAAATCTCTGACTCTCTAGCTAATCACAATGGGGACATGTGCGTGACACTGGTGGTCACGCGCCCTTTTAAATTGTTGTATATACCGTAAATCTTCGAATTAGCGCCCGGGGCGCTTATTTCAAATTTGGGAGAAAATGGGGGGCGCTTATTCGGAGGGGCGCTTAATCGAGGCGGGGCGCTTATTTAATTTTTCCCAAAAGGTGGCGTGACATGATCATTTTTTTCAATACATCATCTGCACGTAAACAACAACATAGGCTGTTTATCGACGTAAAGAGCTAATCTTAATTTTATGATCCTGAAGTTTAAATCACGGCACCGTTAGTACTTAAGGTATTCAACGTGTTCACTTAACGTGTTCACAAACTGAAACAATGTACAAATCTAATACTACACGAAGAACATAGGCACGCAAGGCGTGCAAGAGTTATTTTTTTGTGAACTAAAAGTCTCGGAGATAGGAGCATTCACGGAACTGTTTACAGTAATGATTTGGTTGATTTGACAAGTTTTTTTGGTTGCGATGTACAGCAAGAAAGAAACTGGGAGTTTATGATGTACATACGATGTTACATCGGTAATGGTAAGATAACTAAATAGTAAGCCATAAAATGTTTTACTGAACAAACTGCAGTAATCTGACACGTCTCCAGATTAATGTAGATACCATCTTATTTTCTAACAGGCAATTTTATTCGTTCTTTGATACAACCCACACTGCGATTGGTCTGACACACGCGCACATGCATAACTCCCTCACTCACCGATCACGTAGCCCTTCCCCCGGGGAGGGGGGGGGGAGCTCCCTTATATGGGCTATATAGGTCTGTGCAGCCCCGAAGTGTATGGTTTTTCAGCCGTTTTAGTCATAAATAGGGTATCGATTTTAGCTGATTTTGGCCATTTTGGTCATAAATAGGGTACGGTTTTTGCACTCTAGCCTTGATATGGGTATGCTTTAACAAGAAGCCACTTTTTCATCATTATCGAAAAGAAAATCAACAAAAGCCCTTCACAAATTTATATGTTTACGGTAATTTAACATTGGTTTGAACTAGGGAGCTAATTATAACGCAGGTCTGAAACAGGGTTTTGATTTGAGGGTCAGGTCGTAAATAGGGTTTCGAATTTTTGGTCAGGTCATAAATAGGGTAAGGAATATCGCAGATTTTGGTCATAAATAGGGTAACGGTTTTGGGAAGCGGGCCGCACACCCTCAACCAATTTTTCTGGGAGTACCCCTTCGGGAGCCCTTCCAGCCCCCAAGAGGAATTTTTGCTCAAAAATACTCAAGTTAAGAGAACTTTTCGCATTTTACACGAATAGTAAGTTTACCCTTTTTACACAACACAACGCAACAACACTACTTCACCGAAAATTTAAAGAAAGAGAAAAAAAACCTCTCTGACACGTTGAAAGTCTGATTTAATTAAATTGCACTTTAACTTGGTGCCACACAGTCTTCAAAGAACATTTGAACAGTTTTCATACTTTTTACCTTTAAAAATATCGGACTGAAAAGAATGTCATAAAATGCCCATCAAATAAAAATATTAAACTGCTACTGCAGAGATGTAAAAACACTCTAGAAAGGAAAGCTTCTTTTTTGTTTAATATCCTGGGAACAATAGCCGATAACTTGTAAGCTCTAATTGAATTTACTCCCATATGAAAAACAAAAGTGTCGAGTTACCATTTGTAACTAAAAATAGCAAACATCTCGTGGGAACAAGTGGTGACGATTCGTCAGCTCTAATTGAATTTACTACCTTGTGAAAAACAAGAGTGTCAAATTACCCTTTGTAACTAAAAAATAAAAATATCTCGCTATATTTGCATGCAATAAGAACAAAACAATCGTTACTGCACTTACTATTGTAAACGTTAGAACTGCTTCAAATCTAAATAGTCTCGTCTCCTCTAAAACATGTCCCAAGAACTAGAACCGACGATTCGTGACCTCTAATTGAATTTACTCCTTGTGAAAAACAAAAGTATCAAGTTACCCTTTGTAATTAAAAATAAAAATATCTCGTGCCATTTGCCTACTACCCATGAACTGCTTCAAAACTCAAGACTCATCTCGTTCATAACTAGCCACCATTACACTGAAAATTATGCACTCTAAAACAACCCAATGTACGTATGTAACTGTCACACTCCCCTCCAAACCGGACTAAAAATCACAAACCGGCAACATACACGTCACTCTTTATTTTTCAATTACCAAAGTCCTTGTGTTTAGACATACCTTGTGTTTCTCACGTACCATCTACCTTTACAACAAGAAATTTGATTGGCTGTTCATAGTAGATCCAATCTGATTGGTGTGACATACATACATCTCTCACTCATTCACTCACTCACCCATTGACCCGTCCATAACATACCCGACGTGCCGACTAAGAGGTATTTTTTTTACAAAAAAATAACTCAAAAACTATACATCCTTTGTTGTCTCATTACTCGTCCACAAAATGGGGGGAGGGGAGGAGGTCGCTTATTCGAGGATGGGCGCTTATTTTAAATTTTGGCCGATAGGAGGGGCGCTTATTCGAAGGGGGCGCTTATTTGAGAGGGGGGCGCTAATTAGAGGATTTACGGGTAAGGAACTATTTAGAGGGAGCTGAGCCAAAAAACTTTAAATACATTTCTCAGTGACCTATCGATTGGAGCGCCGAGCGAATACTCGTGACGGGCCATTCAGACAAAGTTGCACATGTTCAGCAGTGTTTCTCTCATTGGAAAAATCATCCCGATGATCGAATATTTTGGCCTGAAAGGAGCGGTATTTTGCTCTTTGAAGCCTTTTTAGCTTTTTTTCGGAGACCAAACGAATTCGTAGTGCTGTCAGCCGAGCCTCCTGATGGTGAAGGTCGAGCAGGAGATAGAATGGCATCGGCGATGCAGGCCATTGTGCCATCCTTCGATGTCATTGTTTGTTCTTACAGTCATCTGGAAAACGTTCCAGCAAGAGGGCGGCCAGGTGCTGCTGTTGATCCGGGTTTCCGCGATGTACTCGGCAAACTGCTTCAGCTGGTCTGTTGCTGCTTGAGCTCGCAACTGCTCGAACATTGGCCGGATTTCACCTTCGGACAGGAACCGAAGGGACATGAATTTACGAACATACAGGTATGTGCCTTTGTCAGGATTGTATGGGTGCTGGAGTCCAAGCTCTTGAATCTGAAACAATAAAAACAGCAAATTATTACTTTTGCCTAGATTCTCGCATTTTCTACTGCTATCTAGGTTTGAGTCGCCTTCTCCTGTTTCTAACAAATGGTGTTTGACTTGATTTAGTTCATGTAAAATGCTAGCTTGTCCTCGCCGGGAGCCTGTTAGCAGGCTAGTAAATGCTTAAGCGGACTTGGTCATCTACGCCTGTATAACCGCGGGTAACTAAGTTTGACTTTCATTTCTTCAACGTGTACATACGAACTTCAACTTATGATTTGAATCATCCGATTTATGTTTTAAGTTTTGAATCCTCCGATTAGGTTAGGGATTAATCCACCTACCTTCCTCCAAAGAGCCTGAGTCCAATGGAATACACACCCTTTGATCCTAGCGTTAGGAAGGAGCTGCCGAAGAACAATATATAGAGCCTTTCCAAAGTCGATGGTTATCTGGCGGACCTCAGCGTCAACAGGGAGCATCCGCAGAATTGACTTCAGGACCTAAAAGTGAAGAAAAGAAAGAGAGGACGTTTAGCAAAATAATCGGGTTTTTTTGTCTTGTCAACGTCATCGTAAAAAAGTGTGTGACAATTGTTTAGCGTTACATTTGATATTCAGGACGTGCCAAGATCATCTTAGCAATGACGTTTATCGTATTTCTTAAGTGATTTAGCTGTGAGCATTAAAACATATTACAATGAGATAATACTTTCCGCACTATAGTCTTTCTTTTTTCTTCCAGACATCATTACGAGCACCAGCGAGACTTGTTTCGGGTGATCGTCAGTGCTCACAAACGCGTTGATGGTAAACAGCTGCTGGAATGGTTGCTTGACTAACTTAAATGTACCATAGTAACTGGTAACCAATCAGGAGCCAAGAATGACAATAGGCTATTGTTTGGAGAACAATGGATTCTATTGTTCTCTAAATCCAAGATGGCCGCCACAAATTTCAGCCAATCCGGAGCCGAATTAAGAATTCAAGATGGCGGCGCCCACGAAAGTCGGCTATGTTGGAAAACAGCCCAGCAGCCTCGACAGAGGACCTGGGATGGGTCTCACGGATTTCCATGGCGACACAAATCACGCCAGGGTTACGCAAAAAAAATGCCATGCAAACTCGATACTAACAGGGTCCTGTGGTCCTAAACGACAAAAGTCCGTCCGGCAAGCAGCCATGATGAAGACTGAGAGACTTGGGTCCGAGGTCTGACCATAGGGAGGCTATTCCAAAGCATGGTGGGACGATGACCTCATCGGTATCCAATCAGAATGAATTAATGTACTCACAGGGGTTGGCTTCCCCAGTCCTCTCCCTTTAAATGAGCAAAACGCTCACAAAACAAAACATCTCTTGGTAGAATTGAAAAAGGAAGGGGTTATCCCCGAAAGTCAATGATCACACAGAATTGAAAAAGAAAAAACTATTTTTTAATCACTCGTTTGCATGTTTTGCAATGAAACTTTTGTACCAATACCAAAAAGCATGACATTCAGTGATAGGACAATTATGAACAGTCTCATCGGCATGAAAACCGCAACTGGGTAAATATTTCTCTTGGGGAATGATGTGTCTGAGTTGTCGTATTTAGGAGATCCTAAAGTTTCATTAACAGATCTTTCTCCACATGGCCTCCCTTATATCCCATCACAGTTCTCTCGCCATTACTGCAATCTTTGTACATCGAGTATGTCCCTGATCAGTTCACTGAGGACTTCAGGTTTCTGGAAATGTTCAGCCTTGAGGGGTTGATAGGTCAATCTATGTATCTTCCTTCTCACAAAATTCACAGTTCGTTTGTCTTTGTCGCTCCAGTTCTTGTACGGTACGGGGATGAAGAAAGCATGGCGCCCGTGTTCTCCGTTCCAAGTGTAATAAGCTAATTCTCTGACATGAAGTGTCTTCTTGAGAAAGAAACCTTCTAAATCCAAAATAAAGCAGAGATCATCCTGTAACACCTCCATGTTTAAAAATGAATGAATGTTCGCTTCCAAATGGGTCTTTATGAGGTTGACCAATCAAAGCTTGCCAAGTCACTTTACTCGTCCCAGATCAAATTCCCTTCAGAGGAGCCTACCAACCCCCACCGTCGTCTTTCCATGACACAATTGATCAATCCTCCTTTCCTCTTCTTTTCCTGCTGATACACACGTTCTCGTTCCCGTTCTTCAAGAGTTCCATTTCTCATTTTCTCTGCATACTGACTTTTTCTCTCTTGTCGTTCAGCATACTTTCTCATTCTTTTTTCTTCTCTTTCTCGAATTTCGGCCTTCTTCCCCTGGGGTATGAACAACTCTTGGGGTCGTGGATACCCTTCTTGGATTCTACCCCCTTCCATCCAAGCTTTGGCTTTGCCTCGTGGTTCTTGATCCACCCACTGGAAAAAAATCACACCAGCGTTTGGGACATTTTAGATATAATCTCCCTGGATTCTTCTCTGAATGGGACATGGACATGATCAATGGGCGTTTACAGTAACATTTCATGATGTGTACGGGTTTGACCAGGTAGAAGTTGTGGAGTTGACGTTTGACCGAGTCTAAGTAAAGCTCTACATTGTCTACACCGCAGCTGACAAAACAATTTTGGACGGGGCACTTGTAGTACTCCCAATGGCCGTACTGAGAGTTGGTCTCTTTCTTTTGTAAAGCACCATTTGGATGCACAGGGCAAGAGTACAGGATCTCTGTACTCCCTCGGGCCGGTGGTGACGGATTCCTAAAGGGTTCTGTAGAGGTTTGAGGAGTACTAGGTGGTAGTGGTTGGCATTGCAGTGCGAGCCCGTCCAAAAGGACGTCAGGGTCAAAGATCTTTCCTTCCTGCAGGACTTGCACTTCCACTATTTCCCCATTCTCTACAACCGCGGGAACTTCGTGAAATGTCTTTCCTTCGGGTTCCTGCTTGATCTTTTTGGTCTTTGTTTTTTTTCTACTTTCTCTTTCTTGACCACCCTCTTTCTCTTTTTGGTGGAAATTGGATAACTAGCGGGTGAATATGGATTGTAAGAGTAATCTATCATGGAAGTGGATTTCTCTTCTGAGCTTTGGTCAGGTAACATGTATCTGGTTGGTGATTCTTCCGAACTTAGCTGTACTTGTTCCATTCCTCTTCTTCTTCAAACGCTCGAACCAAACGCTTGTTTGCGAGTGACGAGAATGAACGGGTGACGGACTTAAATGCTGTAAGACAAACCAATCAGCACCCAGTGGTGTGATCTGTGACCTGACCAACCACATCACTTCATGACCATGTAAGGAAAATGACGTGATCGACCTTTGACTTTCACGTGATTGAGTGCTTTTCCCATGCGTGATCTAGAATCTGACCAATCTTAACAAATCGTGATCATATAAGGTCAAAACAGATACACTAATCAGCGTCGTTTACTTGTCGATGTAATTATTACATAGCCGTATTTTTAGCGCAGAGTGCACTATTGGGATGGTTATGGGGGTTGCCTGCCGCTAAGGAACTAAGGCACTATGGCGCTATGGCGCTATGGCGCTATGGCGCTATGGCGCTATGGCCCTATGGCCCTATGGCGCTATGGCGCTATGGCGCTATGGCGCTATGGCGCTATGGCCCTATGGCCCTATGGCCCTATGGCCCTATGGCGCTAAGGTGTAAACTTTAATGTTTGTTTAATTAATTAATTTCAATTAATTAATTAGTCTAGAGGCAAGAAAGTAGTGGGAGTAGGGTGGGAAAGGTACATGTGTACTCTACGTAAAACACATTCCATCGCCGTCGCTTAACTTTGAACATCGCAAAGCTATATATTTGTTTCAGGTAACCCCTTGCTCTCCTTGTGGTACCATTCTCCTTAGAACAAAACTAATTTGCCCTAAACGCATGCGTAGATTAGTTAGGGTTCGTGGCTTCTATATTAGGTGAAGGATACATTGCATACGGAATCACGCACAAATGTTGAGTGGTTTTCCTTATGGTAGAGCTCAACATGTAAGACGCATGCGTTCTAGCATTGTTAGTGTTATACACTATCTTTACACGCAGTATTTTATATATCGTGTCATGTGACCAAGGACGGCAGTTATTTTTCAGGTAGCGCCAATTGTCCCTTTTTATTGCAAAAGTGAAACGTTACTGTGGCTGCGTAGCTTTTAGAATTACAAACAGGTCGGTTCAACAAATATCATCTGCTGTTTTCAATCTACAATAGTGTGCTTGTCAGAGTTCAAATATATTGCTTCTCCTTAGCGACTTGTTTATTTCTTGCCTTAATTGTGTCTGTAAGAGAGACCAAAAAGTTCTCAAGTTAGTGGCTTTAATACTCCGCAAATTGTAAATTTGTAACAAAAGAAACCAGGAAAATGCTCAAATATTGCTGCAGACGCCGTGGCACCTAATGAAAGTTCAAATTAATTTAATCAGTCTTTGAGGAGACTCATTCATATCGGCCAAGTAGCGCTGTTTATCTTCAATACTTTTCGTTGAAAAGCTTCTCAGCCATCAATATCGTTGTGTGTTAATTTTGAATTGTTTTATTGTTAACAACAAAGGTGGCAACAGTAAAAGAAAGTGGTATTTCGTGACTATCTGATAATTAAATTAGTTCTTGTTCATCGGTAAAAATTTGCATTTTTAATAAAACATCGTCTCTGTTCCGTTTCTTCATCACTACATCAGATATTTAACTTTCTTTCATTTATCTCCGAAAAACAAGGACATCTTCCGTATGTTTTGGAGAAAACAGGGGTTTCATATTACATGGCTTTGCGAGGAAAACAAAAGTATCAAGTTACAAAGTTGGCGTGAAGAGCCAAATTGTCACGTTTGCTGCTTCAGCGTATTGTTGAATTTAAAATGAACGAAAATCAACTTAAAGCACCAGTAGTAATTAATTTGTGCGTAATGTTTGGACCTTGAATGAAAATACAACCTTGAAACATACACACTGCAAAGGGGAAAAGCCGTAGCAGACTACCAAGGTAGACACAAACCGGAAGTGAACCGAGCAGGGGTGAGTACTTATGGGACTACTGTATCAGAGCTATCAATTGCGCTCTGCACTATCTGAGATTGTCTCACTAGTTTGTCCATTCAGTACTTTTCGTTGTTGATCATGTGGTTTGACTTGTTCAATAAAATCTTTCATTTGATTCACCATGTCTAGTTGCGATTATTGATCTAGTCGCGAGTATTGGTCTAGGTTAGGTGAAAGATGCGAGCGTATCGTTAACAAATACGGAAAGGATATAGTCCTTCCTAAAGATCCCGTTGACGATCCCCTGAAAGAAGTCGCTGATGTAAGTAAAAACGTATTTCGTTTCGTGGTCTTATCTTGTGGTTGAAACATCAATCTCAGTCATTCGAGTGCTCTCTGACCATTCGTGAACGTTAACCAGAACTCTGGAGGCAATGTCTTTCAAGACTGGCGGTGCTATGAAGAGTAAAAGGAAAACGAAGAATCCTCATGCGACTCTGTGGACGACCTATTGAGATCCGACCGCAACTGGTAGTTTGGGGGTGTGCGGCTCGTTTCGCACGAGCTCAAAAATTACCCACCGGAAAAGAACGAGAGACAATGGAGCGTGATTTGGGATATACCTTGCACAAACCCCGAAGACGACATTTTCCGACCCTCCCCGTGATAGTGTTTGGCATCGACGAACAATGGGTAGCAGATCTGATCGAATTGATCAACATTACCAAGTCCAGTCGTGGTTAAAGGTATCTATCGACAGTAGTCGACGTGTTTTCCAAGTACGCCTGGGTGGAGCCCGTCAAGTCCAAGAGTGGACAAGACGTGACGACTGCTTTCGAGAAGATTTTGAAACGAAGTCAAGGTCGCCAACCACAGAATCTTCAAATGGATGACGGCAAAACATTTTACAACAAACACTTCCAAGCCTTGATCAAACGGAAAAATATCCATCATTTCTCTACCAGTTGAGACATCAAAGCCAACGTCGTGAAACGATTCAATCGAACCTTGAAAGAAAGATTGTATCGATATTTTACCATCAAGAATACGTTGACGTTCTTACCCGTGTTGCAGGACTTGGTCTTATAATCGATCGTATCATCGCAGCATCAAGATGGCCCCCGACAAAATAAGAAGTTTAGAACCTTTAAGAAAGGTTACCTACCGGGCAGGACGGAAGAAGTGTTTATAGTATCTAGAGTCATACCTGGAAATGTGGTCATTTACAAAATCAAAGAGATGGATGACACCTTTGGAAGGTACCTTTTATTCTCAAGACTTACAGAAAATCACCGTATCAGACGACGATTTGTATCGAGTGGAAAAAATGCTGAAACGAAAAGGGAATAAATTGCTTGTACGTTGGAAAGGTTGGTCAGATAAATACGACAGTTGAATTGACAAGAAGGACGTGAAAAAGCTTTGAGGATGAATTAGGAGTTTTACACCACCTTGCCTAGTCACAGCAATCGCGCAGAGTTTCCACAGAACCAAAGCAATAATTTCAAGATTCGATTACCCCACCCCATCAGGTCGCAAGGGTCGAGTTCGAAAGTGGGATTGATTAGCATGTCGTTACCAGATGTGAAAGTGCATCTCCCTAAGTTGGTCGACGGTAACGAAATCCTGTTTACCATGGACTGGATCATGAAATACCCTTCTGGTGCGTTAAAGTTTGTTAGGCCCACTATGATCCGAAAGATCTCCGAACCGTGGTAGAGTACATTGATGGTGTTTCATGAAAAGTATGGTGACATTTTTCGAGCAGCGGCGCATCTTGAATTAACAAGGACCCCATCTCGGTAGCAGCTATACAGCATCCGATGGAAAGAGAATGTACGTGAAATTTCGTTGGGATGGAGACGATCTGCTGACGGATAACAAAGAGACACACGTACGCTCCAATTACTCGCCAGCATTGAAGATTAATAAGATGTTGGCCTTAAAGATGGGATGGTTGAAGGGGAGAAGCCCTGAAAAACTCTTACGTCAAGAGTTTTTTACAGACACGGTACCCAACTTAGAAACGATGACACACGATCAGAAAAACGACAGGGATGAACCTCTGTTTTGGCTGATAGTAAAAGACCCTTTTCATCTGACCGTTACTTGCGATTGGCGCTTCACGAATCTCAACAAAGCCTTTCAAAACGGGGTGGTTTCGACATCACTTTCCTTGTTCATCTATTCCGACGTGGAAGGAAGTTCAATGGTTGGAAATCACGTCACGGATCTATTGCGAGAGGTCAATTATCGACGCACAGGGAATGGAAGTCACCATTTTAAACCGCTACACGTTCAATATATTCCGTTGTGCAAGGCCCAGTTGGACATTATTGAGACGCAAGTGTCGGAGACAACAGGTGAACTGACCGAATTTGGTGAAGGAAAAACGATTCTCACCCTTCACTTCAAACGAACATGAAAGGTGGAAGTTTAACACGATTCAAACCTGACCCACAAGACGGAGGTGGCTTCGTTCAGGAACTGCTGAAAGCAAGTGTTACGGGAGGTCTGAAAGGGTTAAAAAACGATCGCGGCGTTGGAGATCGCATTCGAAAGGCGAAAGAGGGTGCAACACGGAGCGCTAAACAAGCAGTGAAACGTAAAGCTTACGAAGTCCTAGACAGAAATATCAAGCGAAAATTCACAGACATCTTCGGCGACTAATGAATCCCATCTACTCCAGAAGCTCGAGACTCGTCAAATCTAGAAAATGGATGTCAACGTTACGATCTGAAGGGTTTCAACAAACCTCGAAACGTCAACGAAAGGTACAAAAAGGCGGATGGATTGGCCCTGAGGCCAGTAAACCTGTTGGCTACGATTGAGATCTCATCTTAGCGAGAAGACAAAGTAGAAGAAGAAGAAAAAAATGACGGATACCTTGATGGACGGTGGGTTGTTACATCCGGGTTCCAAATCAGTCCTGAATCCTCAACTGAACCTATTCACCGTTCCACCCACTGATCTCAGCATGTCCAGTTATCGCATCGTACCCATTCAGACCTACACGACAGGCATCAACCCCGTGGAATTTCAAGTGGATCCTCAAGAAGATTACCTGGACCTCAATCGAAGTTTCTTTGAGATTGAGTTGGCACTCAAACTGGCGAATGGTGATAACGTTGTGGAGGCCACGAGGGTCTGGCCCACGAACAACTTGGCCCACACTTTGTTCAAACACATCAGTGTGAGACTCAACGGTACCTTGATCAGTCCTCAATCCGACACCTATCACTACAAAGCATACCTGGAAACATTACTCAACTACAACAGAGATGATGGAGAAACCGTGCTAAAACCTCAAGGTTGGTACAATGCCCTGGACTTTCCAACGCCACTGACTGTGAACAACACAAACACGGAAGGAGATGGACATGCAGCTTTCCAAGCATTGTCCTCCAACCAACAAGCTTCAGTGCAACTCATGAAAGCAGAACAAGGCAATTACACGGATGGAAAACGACACGTGCTAAGGTTCACACCCCACATCGAGGTATTCCACTTGAACAAATTAATGGTACCTGGCGTGCAGATTGGAATCCAGATGTACTTCAGGTCTCCCAATTTGTTCTTGAATGGTGTGAATGTAGCTGGCAGACTGACGCACGAAGAGGTCAAAGTGAGAATGTACCTGTGTCAAGTAAGGCTCAACCCCAGCGTCTACCGAGAGTTGATGACGAAAATGAACATCAACAGAACCATAGTGGCTAACCCGACAATAAGAAGGAAAAAAAGGACCTTCAACATGCAGGGAACCAGCAAAGATACGAGTGCAACAATTTATTTCAAGGCCGAATTCCTAACAGTCATCGTTGGACTCGTGCTTTCAGAGGCCTTCAATGGTAATGTGACAGGTGACCCATTCTGTTTTCAAAAGTTTGGCGTGAGTAACATCAGGCAACTGGTGAGAGGAGAAGAATACCCTTACGAGACCCTGGAACTAGTGCACAACGACGGTACCCGAGATCTGAGAGGTTACTATCGGTTCTTACAAGCTACAGGATGTTTGTGCAAACATCAAGGAAATATGGTCAGAAGAGAAGACTGGGGTCAAGGTAAGAATTGCACACTGTTTGTATTTGACAATGCAGCCAACGGATGTTTAGACCGTGCGGTGTTGAACACCAAGCAGTCAGGAGAGTTACAGATCGTGATGAACTTCGGTGTACCACCAGGTAACAACTTCATGGTCATCTTGTACGGAGAGTTTGAGAACCTCTTGGAAATAGACAAGAACAAAGCCGTGTTGTACGACATTTACCAACGCTGATGGAGAAAGTACCCCTGAATAACGTACAACTGGATCATTTGGCGACAGCGGATGCCATCTTGAAATCCTACTTTTACGGGACGGTGGCTTGCGATCGATTACCACGTCGACCGATCAAGAAAGAACCTCGTGGGTACATTATGAACACGGATCCACACGATAGACCAGGCCGACACTGGCTGGCGCTTTGGACCCGTAGTGGGAATGTGTGCGATGTGATGGACAGCTACGCCCTACTTTTGGAGTCTTACGAGACACAAGAGCCCCTGCAAGACTGGTTAAAAAGTCAATGGAAATATGTGATTTACAACGAAGAGTCTCTGCAATCGATTTACAGTAAACGTTGTGGCAATTACGCCTTGTTCTATTTAAAAGACAGAGCGAGAGGTCAAAGCATGAACGACTTCTTGAGGCGTTTCTCGAAACATGATTATGTAGACAATGATCACAAAGTAGGCCAGATGTTAGAAAAGTTGATCGAGAAAGAGTTAGAATGGGATAAAGTGTATAAAGTGAAACATCACCAAGACACTTCTCGTTGCGGTGTGAGACATTTAGTGTAATGATTGTTGGTTTGACATTACAATACGATTGAAAACGTGTTCTTTGTGATGATCTTGTAGTACAATGGTTAGTGTCCTCGACTGTCACTTGATTCCCCGCAGGGTCAATTTTTTCATGTGTTAACAAAAGCTGCATACCCATGCCCCTTTGGTCATTTGGACTCACGGAACGACGCGAGTCTTTTCGATTTCAAACCCCTTCCAGTCTGTTGGTGGTGGGTTCTTCAGGGTGTGGCAAGACGGGGTTCACCACCAAACTTTTACTGAACAACCTCGCTTTGTTTCATACCCCACCCTCCCAAATACGTTATTGCTACAGGGGGTGGCAAGACGGGTTTCAACCCATGAAAGAACAGGGGATCAAGTTTCACGAAGGCGTTCCCGACACAGATCAATTGAAAACGTGCTTTCCTAAAGGTAGATTACTCGTGTTAGACAATCTAATGGCTAAAGGAGGAAACGGTAAACGGGTGTTGGATCTGTTCACCAAACATTCTCACCATCAGAACGTCACAGTGTTCTACTTGTGCCAAGACATGTTTCCGCCAGGGAAATATGCCAAGGGTATTTCCAGAAACGTCCACTACATCGTTGCATTCAAGAATCCACGAGATCAATTAGGCATGAGAAATTTACTGCTACAGGCGTTTCCCACCCAGTGGCAAGTTTTACAAGACACGTTTCAAAGTTTGACAGAACGTCCGTTTGGGTACATGGTCTTGGATCTACATCCTGGCAGTTTGGACGATCAAAGGATTCTCAGCCACCTTTGAAAGGACGAAGGATGTATTGGATGTCACAAATTAATCGAGACATCGTGATGAGTTCTTCCCAAGATTCAATCACTACCGTATCTCTAATGAACGGATCCAAGAAAAGCGCCCAGTTGGTAAACAAAGATTTGCTGTACCGATTGGATGGGTTGTTTCCCTTTTACATCCGTCAGTGGTGGTGTCATCGCCAGATGTTTTACCACTTTAAGTGGTGCCACGGTTGTTTGAACGCTTTGGCATTGATCATCGTGGTAGCAGGCATCGTCGCAGGATCCGTCTTGGAAAACAGTCTCCTGATTGCCGCTGGAACTGTGATTAAGGGGTGGAACGACTTCAAAACGTTTTCGTTCAAAATCGACATGCGTCGCTTTGCCTACACAACTTACGACAAAGCTTTGATCGAATTGAGAAAACCAAGGAGACGAGGGAAGGCACAAAAGGGGGGATTGTTACCATTGGCAGCTCTCATTCCAGCTTTAGTAGCAGCAGGCAAGGCGGCGGCTCTAGGAGGAATCCCAGGTGCAGCGCTTACAGTGTGAAAAAGGGTTTGGAAGCTGCTTCGCGTAAACGTCGACGATGAAAAATAAACCAAAGACCAAGAAAAGAAGTAAACAGCGAGGTGGAACACTGGCACGACGTAAACATCGATTGGTAGACAAGATCGCCGAAGGAGCCAGTATGTTCTTATCGGGACCCTCACCTACCTTTGCTACGCTGGTTTTGAAATTAGCAGGTCAGGCAGCAAAATAATCAGAGACAATGTGAATCACTATAACAAGAGACAACGTGGAGGTGTACTGTTCACTGTTCTCAAGAATGCAGCCAAGATCGGGTACAAGCTCGGAAAGTCGGAAGTATGATTCGATTACGCAGAAAACGCCCTTTCTTGGAGGCTATTCTCAAAGAGGCCAATCGGAACAGGAGACAGGAGATGTCAGTACATGCTAATGCAGATCAAATCAATGCCGTGAGTGAAATGGTTCTCAATCTATTACGAAACAGAATTCCCGTTCACCCAATCACCATGGTGAAACTGCATCGCTATAAGACAACGCTACGCGAGGTGGAGAAACGCAGAAACTCGGTCAAGAGGCGAAGAGAACATCTCCAAGAACAAAAAGGTAGCGGATTCTGGCAAGGTTTGAACGACGTGTTCCAAGCATGTCTATGTTAAACACCCGAGATGCCCACGGTTATCCACTGCAAGGTTACGACCTCGTCCCCAAACCCAAAGACACCTTGAGCGAATTGGTCAAGTTATTACAACAAGCCAACGAAAGAGTGGAACAATTGAAAGACAATGTGCAGTACTGGAAGAGGAAGTACGAGAACCTCAATCAAGAGCATTTAGCTTTTAAGTTCGAGGACCTGTGCGAAAGGTGTCATACTATCACAGACACCACACCACCCGGAGATACTATTACTCTGTGTACGAATTGCAGTCGAGATAAAGACACAACACCCAGTTTGACGCTCAAACTCGGGAAAAAGAGACTGAACTCCGTTACTGGCAAGACAGCTACGAAACGCTACTCCAGCAACATTTGGAGAATGACAGAGGAAGTCATGATGGTACCCACGAAAGAGTTTGACCAATTGGTTCAGTATTACAAAGGAGAAATCACCGACAATGCCTTGTTGAACAAAGCGCGACGTTTAGCCGCCGAAAGTCACGTGATACTCCGCGATAAATCGATACCAGATTCGATTGCAATCAAGAAAATTAAACCTCTAGCTTGTCAAAGAGGTCGTTCAACCACACGTATCAGACATATTGGTCCTTTGTCAAGAAATAGTGCTGATGTCAGCGAAGAGGAAGATGAGGAGGAAGGAGCCCTGGTGAAGGGTCCGTTGGAAACCATGTTGAAACAATTGATTAAAAACGCTTCTCGAGGTACGAAGACACTGAAGATCGAGGAAGAAGCTACACCGTCTACGTCAGGTGTTAAAAAGAAGCCACCCGTTTCTAAAGAACCAATTCCACCGCCTGACATGGAACTGGGAACGCTCCTAAGAAAAGCTGACATTCTCCTGGGTAAAGACAAGCGCAAAGGCAAACGTAAAAACGAGGCCGAACGCTTAAAACCTGCGAGTGGTTGGGAAGACTGGGCCGAGGGCAAGAAACTAAGAAGGAATCTACAACGCGATTATGACTCGAACCAGCAAGACCCGACGTAAAGCACGCGACGCGGGAGTGGTGTCGAAATTCACAAAAAAGCTGGGCAAGACGGGAATGGAATTTCACTGGCCTGGGTACCAGTACATGGGAACTGGGACCAAATTGGCCAAGAGACTGAAACGAGGCGATCCAAGGATCAATCGTTTGGATAAGATCGCTGAACAACGCGATATCGATTACAGTCACGCTAAGACTTTGCAAGACAAGTGGAAAGCGGATACAAAGATGATCAAGGCCATTGATAAGTTACCCAGCAGCAAAGCCATGACTGAAGAGATCGTGAAGAGAATCATACAGGCTAAGAAAAAGTGAAAATTGTAATCATCAATTTCTCCCTTTGGAGTTCACGTTATTCAATAAACGGCATAAACTAAGCATCAGACTCTTTGTTTTGTTTATAAAAATTTAATGACAAATTGTACCCCTTATCCCACGTCTTCTCATTGATTCTTAACCACGTGATATCGCGTACCCCTATCCCCATCTTCTCATTCGTTGCTAACCACGTGACATTGTCTATTCTTTTGTGAATACCCGTTTATAAGTCAAACAGTCTTGAGAGAATTCATTTTACTTGTGACAAAGTTTGACACAAGTCTTCTCATTCTTGTCTTGGCGATTATGGATCTAAGTGATCAAGAGCTGTGTGACGCATTGGAGGAATTCGAAAGGACTATATTTGATGTAAGTGTTTTATTTTCATCAAAAATTGTTTATAGTTTGCGGGGTTGTTGAATTAGGAGCCACGAGCTTGCAGTGTTAGATCTTTACTTTAAGCGAAAATTTTGTTCGATATTATTCTCAATAGTTAACATACAAATTCTAAACATGATTTCAAGCCCTAAAGATGCGTTCTTATCACACTTACTTATCTATATATGCGTTTAATTAGAGCAAAAACTGGTGTTGTTGTGAGGAGTGTGAAAACCCTGAGACATATCAACCATTTATCTTTACCTTATAAACCGCATATCCTTATTATTGAATGTGATATCCAGTGTTTATGATTCAGAATGTTAATTTCATCTGTTTGATATTATATAGGCTAGTCATTGTGTTATCCCAGTGGTTTTGATTTAGATTACTGTACTTTAACCTGTTTGATATCACATAAGCTAGTGCACGTGTTGCCCTTCTGCTTTGTAAAAGTACTGGATAGTGAACGGTGTATACTCATTTCCTTACTCGGTCACATTTCGTCATGATTGGTCAGATACGACATCATCTCAGTTAGATAAGTTGTGCATGGGTACCATTGAGTCATTTCATAGCTAGTCCTGAGACAGCCATGTTCGCTTTACAGCTTCGTACACGGCGCAGCCGTTCTCTTTCACCTGTACGTTCACCCCGACATGTGGTTCCTCGCCGAAGTCGATCCCTGGGGCGTAAGCCAGTTCCTGTAGGAACTAAAAGATCGTACGACGCGGCGTTCTTTGATGATGACGACGATTGGATCTTCCATCCAGCTTTAGACCCGTACATGAAGATGTCAAAGTCCCCATCGACCGGCGCGTCTTCGGACGGACCCTCCTTGCCTCCAAAAGGGGAAATGGTCGGTGGGGCACTCTCGCCGCTGTTGAATTTCCAACTCCGGTCTGTTAGAGCGCGTCGTCGTTGGCGTAATGTGCTCGACAGACAACGGTTTCAGGCTCGGATCCAACAGCATCGCGACCCGACAGCACGCGACGACTTGGGAAACGAGTTGACGAGTGCCTTACGACGGACCATCCGACGTCAGATCGAAGCCGATAGTACTCTCACTCCACACTCCACCTTTCAATTCACCATACAATAAGATGCATTAACCCATGCCTTTCAGTCGACGACATTTACCGTGAGTGAATTTGAAGAGGGGTCGGAACGATTAGACTCCTACCTTGAAGCCCTGGCCAACACTGTCAGTACCGTAGTACCTCTCTTTATTTCCTCCCAAAACAAACGTCGAAACCTCTCAGTTCACAATGGGCTCAAGCTCAAAAGGCACACATCGACCGCACGGCCTCGGTCGATGAACAAAGTCACAACAACTTGAGTAAAACTCTTCGCTTCCATCAAAGGTATACGTGCGTGAATGTATACGTTAGAGTGAGGTTTTCTGAAAATTACAAAAAGGTATTAAGTTCCAAATGTTTCTTTGAATAGCAAAGGCGAAATGTTAACTTACCGAACTGTTTGCTTCGAGCTAGTTAGCTAGATAGTTTTGTTTTTCAAAGTCCGGCAACACCCCGGCACCTTGTAAATAGTTTTTTGTACATAGTGTAAACAGTTTTACCCCTAGCGAACTGGCGTGTCTTTGGACGGATCGCTTAGCTCGCGGGACAAGGGTCGGTTAGGGAAGGGTCGGGACTTAGTGTTTTTGTACATAGTTTTTGGTAGACAGTTCCCGGCCTCAAAGAGTCGAGGTGGCGCCTCGATGATACCCGACCGGGAGTGCCGATCCGTCCGGGATTTCCTCCACGAGCCGGGGTAACCAGCCCTCGGGGAGTGCCACACTTATCGACACGTCGGGGTTTAGTGCTCTCCTTAAGAGAGGGGGACTAGGGAAGCCAACCACTGTAAGTACTTTAATTCATTCTGATTGGTTCCCAATGAGGTCATCGTCCCACTATGCTTTGCACCACCCTATATAGCCTAGACTCAGACCCAAGTCTCTCAGTCTTCTCATGGCCACTTGTCGGACGGACCTCTGTCGTTTAGGACTACAGGACACTGTAAGTATCGATTTTGAAGTTGCATGACATTTTTGCGTGACCCTGGCGTGATTTGTGTAGCCATGGAAATCCGTGAGACCGATCCCAGTCCTCCGTCGAGGCTGGTGCGCTGTTTTCTAACATGGCCGACCTTAGTGGGCGCCGCCATCTTGAATTCCTAATTCGGCTTCTGATTGGCTGAAATTTATGGCGGCCATCTTGGATTTGGAGAACAATAGAGCCCATTCTTCTCCAAACAATAGCCTATTGTCTTTCTCAGCTCCTGATTGGTTACCGGCCATTTGAGCCACCATTACTACTTACCATCTGTGTACCTGGTCTTTGCTTGGCTCAGGTGTTCTAGTTGCTGGTCTGTAGCAAGGATTACGTGGCGTTTTTCGTGTTTTTTAATGTCCGCCCTCAGGAAATCATCTGGAACATGCTCCTGGCATAGAAAATTCAAATCCAATGGATCCTGTGGTCGCATACTCTGTCGAACTCTGTTGGCGGCCCTGGCCAGGTGATCAGGTTCAGAAAGTGTTGGACACGGCTCATCCCCGACTTCATTAAGGGAGACCTAAGAGAAAAAAATGACTAGAGGGGCAATTTACTTTACGCATTCTCAGAGAGAGTTCACAATTTTCGTTGAATTTGTCGAAATATTGAATTTTTGTTTTTCTAACGCTAAATGATTTAGAATTCAACTGAATCAATCAATAGTTTTAAAGATTATGTGACACACTCTGAATATTCTTATTTTTCAACCGATTTTAGGCTGAAAATATTGGATCGTGTTGAAGTTTAAGTCGCATGCATCATTGCCGGACTAATCTGAAAAAATTCACAATTCCTTACCAAGGTCCAAAGATCTGGAATCCCCTTCCTGTTACAATCACTTTTTTGTCAAGTTTTCCCAATTTTAAGAAAAAACTGCTAGAATTTTTAGTAAAATAATTACTGAACTGGCAAAGCCGCACACTGTAGCACTCTCTATGTAACCGAGGTGGCCTCAACTAAAAGCCTGGTGGTTTCTAGAGGTCACCTCGCCATACATTGAAATATTTATAAATAATTACTGTATTGGGTAAAAAGGCAAATAAACAGAATGAATGAAAGTTGACCAATGACTGATGACAAACTTTACACGAGTCTTTGAGCCAATACCATCACGGCTAAACTGACCAATCACGCACAAACAGACCAGACTTAAAACACTTGGCTTCACACTAGAAGTTAAGGCCCGGTCCAAAGGCCGCTCCACTCATGAACCAAACTTGATTAAGTTCGACTTAAGGTGGAATGGTCACCTAAAATGGGCCAAAACGTTTGTTAACCGCGCGGCCATGGGTCGAGCGCGGCTCATGTTCTACCCGTGGTTTAATAGCTACCTCATATCGGCAGTAGTAACATCTATTCCTTAACAATCCAGCTTCATCATATTAAAATTTCAACGAAATCGAACAAAACCAGAACTAAATATAATTAGGTTTTTTTATCACCTTGCTTCATTGCTTGAGTCAACAAAGACAGTGACGGTCGCCCATAGCCACCGAAACACACGAACATAACACGAACCGACCTTTCGGTCAAAAAAAATCCAGGATTATTGCCTAAGAACTGAAAATTGAAGAGGAACATCTTTTTCGAACTTTTCTCAGGTTATTTAGACGAAAAAATGACCTCGGCGGGCTCCAAAAGAGAACGAAACAAAAAACAGAACGAGACAGTGAGAAGAGCCGATAATTTATTCAATTTGTTCACCGCCTTCGTTACGTTCAAGTTAAAAACAGCTTTCTTCTGGATAATTTCAGCCTTACAAACCAGCAACTGGTCTCAAATTACTTTCTGTATCCTTACAAATGTCCTGACCTCCATCTCCGAAAGATTTGACCGCAATTTTTGAGTAAATAAACATTTCGCCGACGGCAATCACCATTACGGTGACTTGCACACTAATAGACCCTTTGCAGCTAAGCCATCACGTGACCTATTTTTCATAAAATTATGGGCTACAACTTAAAGAATGCCAGGAATGGAAAGAGTGTATCGAAAATATCAAAATGGCCAAGTTTGAGGCCCCTATCATTAAAGAAGGAGATTTTATGACGCTCCAAGTTTTTAAAAGAATAAGAAGATTTGTATGGAAAAAGTTGCTGGAGAGCAAGGTCTTGCTCTCCAGCAACATTTTCCATACAAATCCTCTAAATTTTCTGAAAATTCAAACAGTCATATAAACTTACTCTTTAATTCCATGGGCCTCAAACTTGGCCATTTTGGTATTTTCGATGCGCTCTTTCCATTTCTGGCATTCTTTAAGTTAAAGACCATAATATAAAAATTTTATAGGAAAAATTTGGTCACGTGACCCCAGCTGCAAAGGGCCTATTCGCTAACTTTACAAAACCCTCCCGAGGCGGGGTATGACGAAAAGAGCTGAAAAATGGCCGGAATTAGGGTAATTTTCTCAGCTTGCGGTGTGTCAAATTTGCCGGAAATAGGTTCAAAACCATTTTTTTTTCGTTTTTTTTTCCTTCGGGTCACTCATTATCCCATATTATGACATGTGCCGGAAGTAATTACGTCATCGGAGATTTCATAAGGGCTACGACTGATGGTGCAATAATACAGGTTGTGTTGATCAAGTGGTGTGGTGTCTGCAGTAACCAATGAATCATCAAGGACTGCTTTGGAAGGTGAATTGCATTGCGACTGTAGTGCTGCCAAAACAGTTAACTTTTAAAAGCGCGGTTGTAATATCTAAAAGATCTTCTTGTTTAAATATGGTGAAGAAAGATCAATTGCGCACGATTGCACTCATGAAGAGAAAAAACATAGGCACGCAAGGCGTGCAAAAGTTATTTTTTTTATGAACTGAAAGTCTCGGAGATAGGAGCATTCATAGAACTGTTTACAGTAATGGGACGTGTTTTTATGTAGCCGATATTTACGTAATACCGGAAATACGTAAACGTTATTGACAGTGTAAATTAAAACATATAATAAAACAAAACAAATGGAAACAATATGTTTCTTCGCGGATGTTAAACATATTAATTGTTTCCATTTGTTTTCTTTTGTTATGTTCTTTTATCATGTTATTTTATTTTGCCGTATGCTTATCTTTAATTTACACTGTCAATAACTTTTAGGTATTTACGGTATTACGTAAATATCGGCTACATAAAAACACTTCCCAATGTAAAATTTTCATTGTACCTGAAGAAGGCTGGTTTGGCCAGCCGAAATATGGTACACCTTCAAAAAATCATCCTACGATGTGCCGGTTTTTGCTTTTGTATTCTTCATAAAATGTTTGACTGAACAAACTACAGTAATCTGACACGTCTCCAGATTAATGTAGATACCATCTCATTTTCTAACAGGCAATTTGATTCGTTCTTTGATACAACCTACACTGTGTTTGGTGTGACACGCGCACATGCATAACACCCTCACTCACCGATCACATAGCCCTTCCAACCCCTAAGAGGAATTTTTGCTCAAAAATACTCAAGTTAAGGACGTTCGCGCCCAAAATGTTCCCACGTACAGATTTTTTTAAACTTGCCAGCCACGCAGGCCACAGTGTCTGTAAGCCCCAAAATACTGCAATTAGATCTTTTAAGTGAAGTGTTCTCTGCCAAATATTGTTTAAGTGGACCTATTAAGTGAATTTAGTCAACTGACGAGGTTTCTTAAAGAACAAGTTCGCATTTAGCGACCATAGTTTCAAGCGCCTTGCAGCCGCAAGATGGCAGGATTTCGATGCCCCATGAACAGAAATCTTGAAAGTTTTTTAACTTCCCACATTGATTTTTTGTCCATTTTTGGACAATGTGGCGATAATTGTAAACAAAATCTGTTTCTGGTAAGAAAAGTAGAGGTCACCGAACGTCTAAGATCGTTAAATCCACGCAAAGCTATAGCAATGGCCATCTGCCTTATCATTGTTCATTTTAGTACTTAGCGCGCGCGCTCGACGCAACAACACTACTTCACCGAAAATGTAAAGAATGAGAAAAAAACCTCTCTGACATGTTGAAAGTCTGATTTAATTAAATTGCACCTTAACTTGGTGCCACGCAGTCTTCAAAGAACATTATAACAGTTTTCATACTTTTTACCTTTAAAAATATCGGACTGAAAAGAATGTCATAAAATGCCCATCGAATAAAAATATTAAACTGCCACTGCAGAGACGTGAAAACCGTCCAGAAATGAAAGCTCCTTTTTTGTTGAATATTCTGGGAACAATAGCCGATAACTTGTCAACTCTACATATAAAAAACAAAAGTGTTAACGGTAACCATTTGTAACTAAAGATAGCAAACATCTCGTGGGAACAAGTGGTGACGATTCGTTAGCTCTAATTGAATTTACTCCCTTGTGAAAAACAAGAGTGTCAAATTACCTTTCGTAACTAAAAAATAAAAATATCTCGTTATATTTGCATGCAACAAGAACAAAACAATCGTTACCTGCACTTCATTGTAAACGTTAGAACTGTTTCAAATTTAAATAGTCTCGTCTCCTCTAAAATATGTCCTAAGAACTAGAGGCGACGATTCGTGACCTCTAATTGGTCCTAATTGAGTTTACTCCTTGTGAAAAACAAAAGTATCAAGTTACCTCTGTAACTAAAAGTAAAAATATCTCGTTTCATTTGCATACTACTAACTCATGAACTGTTTCAAAACTCAAGGCTAATCTCGTTCATAACTAGCCACTATCACACTGAACATCATGCACTCTAAAACAACCCCGGCCGATGTATGTATGTAACTGTCACACTCCGCTCCAAACCCGGACTAAAAATCACAAACTGGCAATATACACGTCAGACTTTATTTTTCAATTACCAAAGTCCTTGTGTTTAATACAATAAAACGCTCAAGACTTCACCTCACTTAAGTTATCTTGAACACAAATAATTTGCTTTTTCTTCAACTACAATTCGTGTTAGTTAGTAATGTGAATAAGCGAAAACCCTGATAACATTGAAGAGAAAAGACTTAGTTTCATTAAAACGTATCTTCTCATTCCATAAGTAAGCAAGAACCATTATAATTGTAAAATCGTCTTAGAATAGTATCTTTCTGTTCTGTTGGCCAAATTAATCGTAGCCTCTTCGCTTTTCACATTGAAACGTATCAATGGATGCTGAAATTCACGACACGCCCGGAACACTCATTACGAACTCTGCAGCAATATTTAGGTTTCAATATACAACACGCAAACGATTTGAACCTGGTCACAACCTCTTCACATTCCCAGTAGTGCATTCCGCCCCCCTAAAATACAATTGATCCTATCATAGAAACCACATCAACTTGTTTTTCATTCACATCTTAAACCTAGTGGTAGAGACTCAATTCAGAAACTTATCTAATGGGAAAAGCTCACCCTTCATCGCATGCTCGTAGTTATATGCCAAACACTATGTTTCTTTGACTGATTATCCAGTTGCAAATGATTATCAAACCCGCCCACAAAATCCTCAGCCTAACCCACAGAAAATGTCGAAGTAAGCCCAATATATGAATACTTCCTCCTCTTTTATAGAAGAATAAATATGGCCGTTCTGAACTGTATCGGGATCAAATCTTCTCACATACCATTTACTTTTACAACAAGAAATTTGATTGGCTGTTTATAGTAGATCCAATCTGATTGGTGTGACATACATACATCTCTCACTCACTCATCCATTGACCCATCCATAACATAGCCGAAGCGCCGACTAAGAGGTACTTTTTTACAAAAAAATAACTCAATAACTCAAAAAATTGAAGGTTTTACTTAAAATGGTTGCTATGGCAACCAGCCACAGCCTTTTGAGGTTTTAGTCTATAGCATCGACGTCAACAGTTCCTGCTATTTGAAGTATATATGAAATAATTCATATTTGAACTGCGGTTGTAGATGAAAGTGAAGAATGATCAATCAAGTGATCAAGTGAAGAATTTACTGGGATGATCATTCTTCACTTTCAGTTCCTGCTATTTTACAAAACAGGATTTGTTTTTAACTAAGCATAATTTTCTGTCTCACATAAGTTTCTGTTTCGTTCTATGCAATAAACTAAAGTTTTCACAGTTATCTCTTGTTTTCCGTGCTTTCTACAGGCTTTATTTGCAAATAACCTTATTTTGCATCAAACCCAGTGAACAAATTATTTAGTGTCACGTGACAGACGTTAAAATGTTATGAATTTTTTAGTTTATTGCATCACGACGCTATTGGTCTTTGATTACCCCAAATTTCAGGAATTTATCTTTAATACCTTCCAAAGTAGAATGTTGGCGTGAAGTCAGTTGGTGCAAAAGTAGACCTTTGAGAAAAATGCACTTAAAGTTTCTTACGTGATGGATTAAACATTTAACAAGCCAAACATTGCGGGGGGGGGGGAGTGTAGTAGATTGGATCTCGCGGGGGGGGGGGTGTAATAATTCTTCTATTTTGTAAGAAGTTTCTGCAGTTGTAGGAAATGTTCCTTTTCATAAGGGAAGTGAATGAGCCTGTGATGGTAAATCAGGCAAAGCTTTTCTCAAGTAACTAGACGCTCTAAGAACGTTTACTCGGGCTTCGTGACGAGTACGCGTATTGGACACGATAAAAACAAATAAAAGAACCAGGATATTTCAACACAAGAGTTCCGCCTAGATATTTAATATTCATTAGTTGCTTCGTTGAGTATCCTCCTAATCCAATCGCAAGTTGTGAATTTGAGGAACCCATTTATAAGGGAAGATGCGACATTCTGTTCTGCTATTTATTTTGGTTTCGTACTCGTCTAGTTCATGTCACGCAACATGATTTTCTTTAGCAGTCAGACATAGTTCTCTAAAAGAATTGGTGCTTGCTAAGACTGCTAAGTATATTTGAACTACTAGTGAAATAAATTTGGCTAAACTATCGTCAATCCAGATTTTCCCTAGGACTTGGCAAGAAGATTTGTTCGTCAATAATCCCGCACAATTCCCCTCACAATCGAAGTTTTAATTTTCCCGCACAATTTGCCCCCAAAATCATACAACGATATCTTTTTCCTACACCCTACTAGAAAGCCAACTAACTTGGAGGTAAGATATTGAGTTCAAGTTACCGAAAGTCTTACCTTCACAAATTTGGAGATCGGCATATTTTGCGCGGTGCAAGAAACAAGTTGTATGTTTTAATAAGCTTCGAGTCCAAAAGCGTTTTCGTATTTAGCTCGTTTTATTGCAATATGATTTTTTTACTGCAATGTTCTAAATAATAACAGCAGCAGCCACATACCGTCATTGATTGCCTATTTTTTTGTCAGTGTTTTCGTAGTTTGAACTGTGCTTACCTGGCTGGCTTTCAAGCGATATAATTCGTGGACCGACCCTTTCTGAAAACGATAGACATTTTTGTATGTGAGACGAACGTATAAGGTGCGATTCTTGCCAAAACTTCCCTCGCAAAACACCACATTCTGTGGAATGTTACCGAAGAGCAAGTGATGTCGCGTTCTCTTCCCCATGCCAGTTTCCACGGTCTACCCACGGAACGCCTAGGACCATGATCCCCCTTTTGGCGACCAACAACGGCTTGCATTTTCTGACTCAGGCTTTCCTACGGAAGCCCGAGTAATTCTACCAATCGAGTTGTGTATCACTTTACAGCTTTACGACAAATAACCGTTTATATATGTTACAACTAATCTATATTTTTTGACGTTCTTACTGTAAACAGCCGTTGCTACGTAAAAAAACTTATCCCACTGTGTACTTTCCTTAAATTTCACACTTACTTAGTGGTAAATTCGGCAAGATCGTTTCAAAATGTTTTTAACAATTGTTCAAGGGTGCTTTCCATTATGCCAAACCGACCGGTCACAGATCAGTCGGAATACCCGACGAAAATGGAACGACATTTCCGATAAAAGCGGGCAAACCAATAGGAATGGCTCTTACTATTTTTTATTCCTTTTCCGAATTCCCCAATTAGGGCTAAGAACTGGTTTGTCAAAAATGGAACGGCGAATTTCGGTCGGAATATTCCGACCGAAATAAGTGGACCACCTCCAGAAACCGAAACGGACCTTTCCATTTGAATTCTGATCGAAATTTCCGGAATCTTTAGCTAATGGAAAGCACCCCAAGGGTCTTACATGTAAACTTCTGACTGTGTTTTCTTTGTTTTACCGAAAAGAAAAAAAAGAATGTTTGCTTGGTCGTCTCGGGCAACTAAACGCCGACCACTAATTAGCACTAAAGTAATCTTTATCTTGCTATTCTTTTCAGGAAGGCGCGAACAAATCAAATTGACCATGGCTGGCTACCAAACCAATGAAATGGAAAGAAACCATTTCATCTTAATTGTATCTATAACAAAATTCTCGATCGTGATCAGTTCTCTGCGGGCCTATTTGTCACGCAATCGGTACAAGATCACCGGGGTGTACAATTACAGGTATCCAATTACGACTTGGATACGGTACCTGTAACTGGACACCTACCTAATTGTAGTCCAGTACATCTATGATCGGTCCAATAACCATTACTTATCAGAACGGAACACTAATACAAAACAATGAATTCGCTTAATTCCACGTGGAGCAAAAGCCTAAACGTGGATGTGACTACGATGATTCATGTCTTGTCGGCAAACTGAACCATTCGAACCATCCGTACCTGCAGCAGCGACTAGTTCCAATCTTTTGCTCCCTGGCAATTCCATAATATTCTTTAAATTAATTTATTCAATATGGCCGCGGTATCGCTAATGAGTCTAAAGGGTGTAGAGGTAATAAACGCTTTAGCGGAATGTTTCCAAGTAATCAGCACACGCAAAACAAGACCTGTTGTTTAGGGGAGGACGAATGACAAAACACTTCGTGACAAGTAGCTGGTCTGAGCATTTTATTTGCATTAAGAAGCTTGTATGGCAGTTCATCTCATGAAGACATCCGTATTTCGAAAACTTGAGTTATCCCTGAAAAACCAAAACACAACAAAATTATAATAATAACAATAATTTACATTTATATTGCGCAGGTTGCATGAATATATGATCACTTGCAAATTAATAAAGTGAGCTATAAAACAATATCTACTTATTAAAAACTAAGAAAGTACAATGTAAAATGAGCTAAAAATACAATAAAACTATATTGTTAAAGTAATTCTCATCAAAACTATTGAGTAACCAAGTAACCACTTAATGTTACTAAACTATTGACCATAAGGGTGTCACGAAGATTAAGACCCTCGAAAACTAATTTCCCGTTCACACCTACTAAACTAGTTTAACTAATCAGGTTTAGGTTTTTCAATTACGATTTCCGTTCATCTTGAGAAGACAAATTTCGAACCACCTTGCTAAGGTATTTTAATCCCACAGGTTTTTACCGTGTTTAGTTGTGAGGATTAAACGTTATGAACAAGTAAATTTTAACCTTGTTCAGTTAAACCACTTATAAACATGTTTGACTTGTTGGTGTGAACAGAGTATAAATAAGACCGAAGACCCCATCTTAATTTTCGTACTACGAAAATTTAGTCTTGGTGACACCCCCTTCCCCCTCATCACTCTTGTAGTGACATAATCTTGAACATCTCCACTTTGTACAGTGACATGTTAGGTAAGCATGATTCATGGTACTTTTGAGATACAACCAGTGTTCGTTTAGATTGCAGATGCACCAATGTGCTTGATATTACATTAAAGTGTGCTAGAAAATGGTGTTAGCAATAAACTGCATTAATAGAGCTGAAGAGGAGAAAAGTGGGAGTATTATGTCTACTTAATAAAACTAAATGTATCCAAGTTATCGTGGACGCCACGGCTTTTCTTACATCTCAAAGTACCCCAACGCACCTAGAACAAAATCTTTGTTACCCCAAGTAGTAACTAAATTCATATTTGAATGAGATCGTGTGTTAATACTGAACTTGGCCTTGGGTGTATTTTCATGCTTGCCTCGGCACTTATCAATAGCACGAATGATTGCCAGATGCCATGTGACACCAGTGACGTAAACTCGGTATTGAACAATTGAAACAAGCCCACGGTTTGGACTAGTTTACTGTAGTAACTATAATTCCTTACTTTAAGCTGCTCTGATGTGCCTTGTACTCCATGATTGTATTTTGTGGTAAGTTCAAAACCCTCTTGAGTGTGTCCCTGAAAAGCATAAGGGAATACCGGTGTTTAGTCACACTACATGGAGGAAACAAAAATTATTGTCGTGCAGAAAGCAGAGGTTTGATGTAAAGTAGAATCATTGCAGAATTGCGAAGTTTGACGTTATTAACCAAAGGACTTTGTCCGTGAAGAACGTTTCAACTTTACCTTATAAGCTGATTGCACTTAAAAAGATGGAGTATTAAAAATTTCTCAAACTTCATCCAGTTGGTAATCAAGTTATGTTTATCAGAAAATGCAATAAAAAAATAGGGGTCCCTGTGCTCGTTTTTTCACAACATGGATGGCCTTTATAGCAACTTTGCGACCGACGAGGTTGTCATTACTTAACCTTAGTTAGCAGAAAGGGCCACTAGAAATTCTAAGAAAAGCACTTACTGGATTTAATTATTAGAGAAGTTAACAAAATAGACCCTGAACTTACATTTTAAACCATGCAAATGAAAATAAGAAAGATCATATATTTGAACTGCGGAGAAAGATATGAAGACGTGATTGATAATATGTACTTATTGACTGAGCAAGGCCGGACGGGAAAATATTTGTCTCTCGGTCAGGACGTACGGACCGAGCGCAGAAAATTTTGAAAATTCTGTTTGAACCTAAATAGGATGCGATGACATAACATCAGACGGCCGCGCGCGGAACAACCACAGAAAAGATTCTACAATAAAAACTTGTCATTTATTTCTTCGCGTCGAACAAGAAACGCACAATTCATCGAAAAACACGACTCATTTTCTCATATTTGTTTTTCAATGTCAATTCATACTAAAAACCCAACAGAAAGTTGACATAAAGCTGTCAAAAATATGTCACAACCATCAAAAACTTAGCGATTGACAAAAGTTCGCTTCGCGCTTCACTGAAATTGTTCACAAATCTTCTTCTTCTGAAGACTCAAGAAAATGTCGGCGTCGTTTCAAGCTATCTGTCGACCTCTTGGATTCTCTTGAACAAGGGAGAACCAGCAACTGAATATTAATGACACCGATGTTGGCTCCCGCAAACAGTGTCTGGGTTTGCTGACTTTGCTGGCTTTGCTGTATAGTGGAAATTACACTATAAACACAAGCGAGTTTTATTATCTGGATGAACTGTATGGTAATGAACTTGTGTTCGTACTCAGTTTTGTCTCTTCAAACAACACTGATGTAGAAACTGCAGAGCAATTTATCCTACTGTACGCAAGGTATGTTTGTGATTTCTCTGGTTTAACCAACTTCTCCCAGAAACTCTGGAAACTCGAAGAACTTATATCGTACTTTTTTTTCTTCGCGTTGCGGTTTTCTTGCTTTTGACCCACGATGAATTCTTTGATGCTTTCCACTGAAAGAAGTTTCGCCTCAAGAATGTTTGCATATTCCAAAGGTTAATTATCGGACAGTTCATCCGGAAAAGTTGTTTTCTTGACCGCCTGCTTGCTTGTTGGCTTCTGAGAAAGTTGTGAACTTTTTCATTTGTGAGGAGTGTTGACTTTCTTTCTGTGCTTTCGGAGTGAGTTGGCGACAGAAGTAGTTCTGCATCGCACAGTTCGCCTGGATAGTAAACTTCGCTTTCAGAATGTTCACTTTCATCACTCGTTTTGAAGAGAACAAAAGTTTGCAGCAAAAACTGTTTTTGTCATTAACTCGCATCGATTTTGCTTTACGCGTTTCTAGTAGGACCGTACGCATTTCTAGTAGAGCCGTACGTCTTTTTCCGGCCCTATGACTTCGACGCGTACGGCCCTCATACGGGACCTTTTTCTTATGGTTTTCCATGGAAATTGCGCGCGGGGCCGTACGGGTCATATGATAATTGCAGTTATGCACACAACTTAAGAAGTTGTGAAATTAAAGCCTGAAAAAAATTCAGGCCTGAACGGGATTCGAACCCTTTCATAAAACACAGGCACGCAAGGCGTGCAAGAGTTATTTTTTTGTGTGAAGTGTCGGAGATGCCATCTTATTTTCTAACAGGCAATTTGATTCCTTCTTTGATGCAACCCGCACTGTGAGTGGTGTGACACGCGCACATGCATAACTCCCTCACTCACCGATCACATAACCCTTCCAACCCCCAAGAGGAATTTTTGCTCAAAAATACTCAAGTTAATTTAGAGACTTTTTCGCATTTTATACGAGTCGTACACTGTAAGTTTACCTTTTTACACAACACAACACAGCACAACTTCACGGAAAATAGAAAGAAAGAGAAAAAAACCTCTGACACGTTGAAAGTCTGATTTAATTAAATTGTACTTTAACTTGGTGCCGCGCAGTCTTCAAAGAACATTTGAGCAGTTTTCATACTTTTTACCTTTAAAAATATCGGACTGAAATGAATGTCATCAAATAAAACTATTAAACTGCTACTGCAGAGACGTCAAAACCGTCCAGAGATGAAAGCTTTTTTTCGTTTAACATCCTGGGAACAATAGCCGATAACTTGTCAGCTCTAATTGAATTTACACCCATATAAAAAACAAAAGTGTTAAGTTACCATTTGTTACTAAAGATAGCAAACATCTCGTGGGAAAGAGTGGTGACGATTCGTCCGCTCTAATTGAATTTACTCCCTTGTGAAAAACAAGAGTGTCAAATTACACTTTGTAACTAAAAAACAAAAATATCTCGTTATATTTGCATGCAACAACAACAAAACAATCGTAACCCGCACTTACTATTGTAAAAGTTAGAACTGTTTTAAATTTGAAGTCTCGTCCCCTCTAAAACATGTCCTAAGAACTAGAAGCGACGATTCGTGACCTCTAATTGAATTTACTCCTTGTGAAAAAGTATCAAGTTACCTTTGTAACTAAAAATGAAAATCTCCCGTTCCATTTGCATACTACTAACTCACGAACTGTTTCAAACCTCAAGGTTCATCTCGTTCATTTAACTAAAATCCTCAGCCTAACCCACAGAAAACGTCGAAGTAAACCCAATATATGAATACTTCCTCCTCTTTTATAGAAGAGTAAATATAGCCGTTCTGAACTCTATCGGGATCAAATCTTCTCACATACCATTTACCTTTACAACAAGAAATTTGATTGGCTGTTTATAGTAGATCCAATCTGATTGGTGTGACATACATACATCTCTCTCTCTCACTCACTCACTCACTCATCCATTGAACCGTCCATAACATACCCGACGCGCCGCCTAAGAGGTATTTTTTTTTACAAAAAAATAACTAAAAAAAAATCGCAATCTCATTCCCAGAGCCCTCGTTACACTTGTCCAGCGGAACGGGAAAACGAAGACCTCTTGGGTACTCTGGAATATAGTGTTTCAGCTCGATATTTCATTGGCCAAAAGCAGAGTATGTGCAAAGTAAGTAAGCTTTAAAGTAAGCTTTAAACAACTGAATAGCATTTCCTTGAATATTTAATTAAAATGTTATAGTGAAGCTGCATGTGACTATGTAAACTCTAGCAGAATATTCAAAACCAAACCTTCCCGTTCAACAGAAGGCAGCTTCTGGCCCGGGGCTATCAATGCAAGACTCAAAGCATTGTTGGTGCGATTCATACAGAAACACTCCGGATAATATTTTCAAGGCCGCTTTCTCTAGTATTCATGTCTTTTTTATTTTATGAGTGAAGATATTGTTTAATTGAGTGCTTGTCATTTGACTAAGTGTCCTGATCATTTTGCGATTTAAGGACCACATTTTTTTTTCATGAACACATCACACTTGATTGCTCAGGCTCACATAAAATATCCTGGTAATATCCATTTAATAGACACAGAATCGACTCTCCTCCTCCTCAGTGTGTAAGGCTGCTTTACAGCTCTGAGATGTCCTAAAGATGTTTTTTTTGGCAGCTTAGAACACTAGTCTCTTCTCCCATAATCACTCTAAATTTTCAGCGCAGCATGAGAGTAATACAACCAGTGATATCACATGGCTGTTGTGGCTGTAAAAACTAGAAAGACTGATCCGGCAATAAAGTTATTATTATTATTATTGGGACTAGACGAAATAGTCCGGATAACCGAGGGTCCGGAGAATTGAAAATATGAATATTAATGAAGAACAAAACTGTTTAACCCTTTGAATACCAAACTTTCACCAAAAAATACCGTTTTTAACCGTTTAGTCAGGTTTATTTGGCTGCCATGGCGCTAAATAAGCCTAAGTTTTGCTAAGAAAGCTTTTTTTTACTACAAGGAGAGATTCTTCGAGGATTAGGTACAAAATTGAGGAAAATTTCAATTCCGGACATGCGCATAAGCCAAAATTTGGACTTCTTTTCTCGCCATTAACCGTTCTCAATTTTGTTTGTTGCCCCTTTCCTTTCTGTTTTTCTCGGCCCTTTTACACTGGCTACCTTTTGCATTGTATGTTCTTTCTGGCTGCCGTGAAAAGTTGGATGTCAATTACGGGCGAAGCCTGGAAATGGACCTTGATCAATCATAGGCGTAGTGGACCATTTTACCACTGTTTTTGCACCAAAACTGATAACGTTGTTTTTCGATTTGCGACGTCGGAATGTCGTCGATATCTAAACCTGACCATTGTGCGGAAAGGCCTAGCCTAGTACTACTATCTGCTTATCACGAATATCTGATGACATTTAAATCGATGACGTCACAAGTGTTACAAAGAGCACGGCCATTAATTACGCATATATGTGCGTAGTTGGTATTCAAAGGGTTAAATGAAGCAACATTTAATCGTGAAACAACACTTTTACAGATCGCTTGGAAAACAATATGGTCTACTATACATCATGAACCACTCAACTCTCAGCCAATCAGAACTCATTCGAGTGTTCTTCATTAGTTATGACATGTGTATGCGCTGCTTTTGCTCTTTAAAAGCAAAACAAACTCGCTTTTGACTGCACTTTTCAATCCTATAGTTTTAAAAAGAATATTGCTACGGATCTTGATCATGACTAATAAATATTCATGACAAAATTGGGACTAGAGAAAAAGTCCGCATAATCGAGAAATCGGATAATTGAGGTACGGATAATCGAGGTTTGAATGTATTTACTTTGATAAGGTTTTGAAAAGCATTAACTGGTTCATCCTCAAGAAAGTCACGCAAAACAATGTTGAGCAAAAAGTCAGCAAATTTGTCAAGGCATATGCGAACAAGCTTAAGGGCCTACAAGGAATTCTTCTGATCCTTTCACTCACAAAAACATAGCTGTCAACATTTGGTCTTACAAATTGTCTGAAGAAGAACCTGACATTTCGAAATTTGGTCTTAGGTTTTCCATAAAACCACTGCATCTCAATAAAAGTCACGTTTTCACAACATTTGAACGTCTTCATCAAGATCTTAAAAGGCCTGTCGCCGACAAGAACAAAGCCAATGAAGAAAGAAGTGAAATCCAGCATTTGGCAACCACTTATGTCAACTCTTTCAAGCCTTCACTAGATGACTTTAAGAAACTTAAAATACTCAAAAAGAACGAAGACATAATTATCCTAAGACTTGATAAAGGTAATGGCGTTGTAATGCTTGATAAGGTAGTCTACAATAACGCAATTAGTGATTTGTTGAGTGACCTGACTCTAAATTTAAGAAATTGCAATCTGATTTAACATTACGTAGGGAAAGTCAGTTACAACGGTCTGATAAATGGTCTGATACACACTGGGATATTTATCCCACCAGTTCTCAACCAGCTAGGTTATATGGTTTACCTGAATTACATTAAGTAAAAGATCGTAGATCAATTGCTCCTCCTTTAAGACCTATTGTCTCCTCCATAGGCACTTATAACTACAACTTAGCTAAGTATCTTTGTTGTTTACTTAAGCTCCATTTTGTGCTACAGATACTTTCTCTTTTGTTAGGGAGATTCAAGGGAAATGTTTTTGGTCTCATATGATGTTACTAGTTTTTTTACCACTATTCCTCTAACTGAAACCATTGATTTAGCTGTCAATGCTATTTTTGAATGTAATGCTGGGTCAGACCTCAAACTCAACAACTTAAAGGAGCTACGTCACGGTTGGCGCGTCTTGACAAAAGGCAAAAGAACTTTTTGATTTTGCTACTAGCCACACTCACTTTTAATTGAACGGTTGCTTTTATGATCAAATAAATGGTGTAGCTATGGCTTTTTTCACCGATCATTATGAAAAACCTTGGTTAAAGAACTACACTGGTCCCAATGTTGATGATATTATTTGTTGTTTCAAAAACTCTTTTCAATATCTTTTAAATACCTGCAATCCTAACATCAAGTTCACTATGGAAACAGAGGAAAAGGGTCAGTTGCCATTTTTAGTTGCATTGTTATCTAAGCTGAGTGCTTGTGTTCATCAAGACTTGTGTATCACTTCTGTTTATCGTAAAAAGACTTACACCCGGTTACTAACGAATTATTTTAGCTTTACTCCCTTTAAATATAAGTAAGGGTTAATCAAAACTCTCATAGACAGGGCCTGCAAAATAAATAACACTTCTCAAGGTTTTCATAATGACATAATATAGATATAGCCAAGCCTAAAAGTAGAGCTTCTGATTGCAAAAGGTAAACCATAAAATAAAATAAAAAACATTTTCTGGGATCAGAAAAAAATGAAAACATGATCAATTCTCAGCATGTAATTGTTCTGCATGTGGTTTCACTATTTTTTTTTTTGGCAGTTAAGGTTACCGTATACCTTCAGGGGTGTCTCGCGTGCAAGCGATGTAGCGGGTGCAGTTTAAGCTGTAGATACCTAAACCCCTATATCAAATGAAAGCTTATAGAACTGGCTATCAAACTATACCAAGAATTTTGAAATAAAATGAATTGTTGAATTTTTCACGACCACTAAATGCGAGCGCCCGAATCACCTTTCGAAAGCTAAAAGTCAAAGCGAATTTTGTTTTTCACCAATTTAATTTTTTCCTGGGTTTCAGGACCCAAAGCGCTTAAAAAACGTGTCTACGTTTTGGCATACTCATTTGCAGTAAAAGGTTACAGAACATTTTCGAAATAGGATTAAAAAAATGTAGAGTGATCGTACAAAAATCGCTCTCGAAGAAAAAGTATTTCGAAATTTGCAATTCGCAGACACGTTTTTGTAGTTTATATGTTAAACAAGCTACTGTCCAAATTTGAGGGCAATTGAACAAATTCCCTTTGAGTTATAACTCTTTAAAGTGCCTGCTTCAAGCGAAAAAATTTATTCGAGAAAACAACGCTAAGAAAAATCTTCTGCTTCGCAAACAAACTCCGCCCACAAACGCCTTCAACTGGGTTCTCAGATAATTGAGCCAATCAGTGCAGGGAAAGTTTACTACTGTTAACCTCCTGGTGAAATCTACGCGCGAATCTCCAAAATACCCTTGTGTTTCGCAGTGCGCTCAAGGCGCCGAAAAAGGCCGAAGGAGGAGAAATAATTTTTCTGTGGGTCGGTTTTTCTTGAAGCTGGTCTGGCAAAATGGGGAAGACTTAAGAGGATACCAACGCTAGAGTGGCTGGGCGAAGAAAACAAACAAACGAAAGCGCTGTGGAGCAACTGTTTGTGGTCAACTTTACATGGTCTCATTGAGTCTGACGATTCGTCGATATCGGACTCATCAGAAGAGTCTCTGTCAACATCCCTGTTATTGCTGTCAAGTTCCAAAATTTGTACAGAACCTTTCTTTTCTCTTACCACGAATTTTTTTATACGATAGCTATAGCTTCATCCGGGTGGCGAACTTTTGCTTTTCCAATCATTGATGTATTTTCATTCGCTCTTCGCTGTTTTCGCTTTTTCGAACTGGTTTATGTTTTTAACGTGGTCTATGTTTACTTCTAACTTAATAGAGTTACACCTAATACCAAGAGTGCTTGGTAGTCGGAACAACAAGGCTGATCAACTGAGAAGTCAATTGGTGACATCCGCACAGGTAATTCCCGCGAAAATCGTCTCGGTTGATTGCATACGCGCCATAGGGCTGTCAATCAAAAGGCAAACTTTTACTTCCGGCGAAAACGAAAAACCGTCATTTCTCCGCCAATTTTAGCCTTTTTCAAAAATTTTTTTCAGAAATTCAAGATTAATCTTCGACCACTACTTTGACCCAAAAAGCCAAATTTGAAGAAAATTGCCGACCCGAAGGTATACTGTAACCTTAAAAGCTTTGTTAACAGGGACTTTCCAAGACACAATTGTGCAGGAATCTCGGAAGAAAAGTCAACAACGTGCCAGGGGTTAATTCTTGTGAAAATTTTGCCTTTTTAAGTATCCCCTACCTCTCCCTCAAAGCAGAAGCATATCACCTAGAAGCGTTTAACTTCCCTTATCTGTTTTAAACTATGCTGCCGATTATTCCCGACCAATGAAAATCACTCTTCTAAGTTTTGCCCATATTAGGAAATTCTGCATAGCGCGCTCTTCGCGAACTCCTCCCGTAAATCTCTTGCAAAACAAACCTGTTCAAAATGGCGTCTAAAGGGAAGAAGTTCTCGGTCATGATGAAAAAGAAGACTTGCGTCAAGGGAAAAGCATTAAGAGAGGAGGTTGTACTTGAAAGAGTTTCTGGTGAGTTGGCAGAAACATTCAAGGTTTAACTGGACTCTTGTGCCAGCGAGTTCGGATCGGTAAAACATTGTATCAGTCTGTGCGTAATATAAATAAAGAGATCAAGTGAGAGAGTTTTTGATTTATTTAGTGAAAGAGCGAAGTTCTTTCGCGACAAATACGTGGTACTTAGGTTAGGTGGTATGAATATGTAAGGGACGTATGAAAAAGTGAGGAAGTTAGGAAGATTGCTCAGGACAGTTGCAAAGATGGTGATATTGTACGGTCGATCGTTTCGTGTTATCTGGAATTTAATAAGCGCTACCGTTTGAAGTATGTCATGGAAGTTCAGAGAAATGGCAAAGCAAAATGTCGCAGGTTAAGTATCATCCATATACGCCAGAGGATAAGGTTTTCTTTGTTAAAGTTTGGGTTTGCTGCGGCTCTTAGTCTTCGAAAACGGCTTCGTAAAGTTCCAGATCTCCAGATGTAGTCGAACGTCCAGCCACCTGTTGGATTGCCAAGCAGATCACAGCGGTCGATGATGAGGACAAGAAAAAAAAGAATGCCTCGTTATAAGTAGTAAAAATAAATGTGTTTGAAGGAAGAGAACTTGTTCGTGTTAAAGTAAGATTTAATTCCCTTTCTCGCCGATTCATTCTCGAAAGTTTTTTCAGAGCTAGGTGGTAAACCAAGTGGGCTACAACTTGTTTGGTAACAAGCCATCATGTCGTCAAGGTCAGTTTAAAACCTTTCGTTTATCACATTTACGTCATTTTCTAGCTTTATAGTCGTACGGTTTACTTGATGTACTTACTTGTTCAGAGTTGTTCCTTTATGTTTCAAGTTGGCAAATTATTGTATCCAGGGCAACAGCAGATCCATGCTTTAGGGAAAATGCCAGATTTTTTTTTTTTCAATCTTAAAAATTATGGCTATTCTGTTAAGTGTCTACTAGGGTGGCAAAGAGACGATCACGATTGTGTTAAGGAAAGATATAAGCCAATCAAACTGAATGAAAAGCTTTTTTGGTGTGTGTGCGTAATTTACATTGTGTGACTTGTGTAAATTAAATGCAAAACTTAGCAATTCAAGGTGCTGAGAATAATTGCCAATCTGAATAGCAACTTGAACTTTGTGTTGTAACTCCAAAAATAACACAAGTCTTGGAAATGACTGAGATTTTAATTCATTTGTAAGTATTTTTATAATTTATGCACCTTCTTGTGGGGATGGAAATTATATCCTGCTTTTGCTCAAACAGTGGGAGTGGAGAACAGAAACATCAAAAAGGGGAACCCAGAGAAGTGGTAACCAGATGGATTATAGCGTTGGTTGCTAAATATAGCTCAACTTACACAAATAACTTCTTTTTGATAAAACAGAGAAATGTCAGCTTTTGTCTCTTTTAACTTGAATACAGGCCTAGCTGAACCTTCGGGCATGACCTACTCTCCTTGGCAACCAGTTCTCAAGATTACAAAAAGTTTCAAAGTCAAAGCACTATATTTGGAACCTCTTGTAAGCAACCACCTCTTAAGCGACCGCAACCACTTCACAAATAATAGAGCCTAAATTCGATAATCTGATGTTGTATCATTATTGCATTCCTGTGTAGTACAAGAGACTGAAATTTCTCATTGGAAAGTACCGGATTCTTTCCCAAAATTGACTTTTGACATGAATAAAACAGTTAAAACATGGGGTAAGTCTCTGCAGTTACATATGCTAATGAGGCAAAATTTTGACCCAATATGGTCTAAGCTCTCGTAAGCAACCACCTCCTGTAAGCAACCACTTAGGCTTGACATTTTGGGTGTTGCTTATGGGAGGTTCGACCGTATTTAATTTTGTTCCATCGTTTTTTTTTTTACAGGTATTTCATGATAGCATCTATATAGCGCAAAGTTTATGCCAGAATACCTAAATAGCATTCCTCGGGTTCTGAACAGGGTTTGTACGGGTCCTGGAAAATCTGGAAAGTCCTGAAATTTTATTGTGGCATTTTCCAGGACTGGAAAGTCCTGGAAAAAGGCTACTGGTTCTGGAAAGTTCTGGAAATCTGTTAAACTCAAGTAAAAAATATGAAATGTACGGCAGACAGTAAGGAGAATTAACATTGAGATCTCGGGAGTGAAAGGGATAATGTGAATTTTGGAGTCCTGGAAAAATCAATCTGAGTCCTGGAAAAGTCCTGGAAATTTTTTTCTGGAAAGGGTACGAACCCTGTCTGAAGCTTTAAAATCTTCCCAGACACTCCCTCCCCTGCTATGCTAGGTACCCTGCAGCAGGAATTAAACTCCTTGTAAGAATTTGGTTGCTAAATATAGCTGAACCTCCTTGAGTAACTTAAAAAGAGGCAATGTCAGCTTTTTTCAGGCTTTGTGTATTTCTATTTGAATGTGGGTGTTGTGATGACAGCATCTTTAAGTGCAAAAGGCCTATTATAATGCCTGAAATAAAATTCCTGAAGTCCTGAATATTCAATTTTTCATGTGGGAGTATGCCCTCAGATCCCCCTTCTTTGAACCCTGTAAATACACTCAAACCTTCACTAATGACCATACAACTCCTTTTCATCAAACAGTCAAAGCAATTCAGCTATGATTTAGGGGCTCTGATCCTTGTCTATTTTTATGACTTAAAGTGGCTGAACACAGTTTTTGATACCTGTGTTTCATTCACCTTTTTCTCTAAAACCCTTGATCTCTCGGTCACCACAAATGGCAGCAAGCAAGTTAACAACACAAACTTTGGTTTTTTGATGGTTACGCTGACATATGTGCCGTTGCCATGGCAACATGAATAAAAATAAACAGGCCTTTAAAATTGGTTTTGTTTATTTGTAGAAAATCTAGTTATTAGATTTTCTTTATAATTTGCATGCAACAAGCTTGTAACGATTCTCACAAGTTAACACCATTTTGCTAATAATTTAACAAAGAGATCTTTAATTATCGCTTGTTGAAGGTTGACTGGAATATCTAGAATTTCCTTTGTTAAAGTTCAATTATTTTCAATACTCCAGTTACTTATTTCCTAAAGTATTTTCGTGCCAAATTTCGTGAAATTCTAACGAGTGGTTCTCGAGAAATAGGTGTATTTCCGAGAGTGCAAATTTTCATTCAATAGCAATTTTTTTACTTACTATGCATGCGCTGCATTTAACTGGGTTCTTTCGGTAACAAAGAAAAAGCTGAGAATTCCTGGGTTCTTTGCATCGTTACCTTTTCTCACATATCTTTGTGACAAAAGACTAAAGCCATCAATACATTGTGTTCAATTGTAGAGAAAATAGTACAGATACTGCAGGTGTTGAGTAAATAAAATGATTGCTCTATTGACTGCATGTTTGTTTTTTGCAATCCTTGTGTGCGCGCTGAATTGTATCAGCAAAAGTGTGCGCAAAAACTGTGTTCGGCCACCTTAACTGGTGCAGTGTCAAACTGCATATCCTGGCTTAAAATCATCTATGCTTTTCAGACTGCAATGAATTATCACAGACATTTAGGGGTACACGGGGGGTAGGAAAAAAAAATTCTGATGAAGAGGTACTTTTTATCAAATCTCACCAGCTGTCCCCCTCCCCACCCCATAAATAATGAACAGTCCCTAATAAGCGATGTTTCTTTCAAAATAACAAAAATAAATTTCAGTAACTGGAATAAATAAATAAATGAATACATGAATAAATAAATAAATAATGCAAATTGATAATAATATTGTGGAAGTAGAATATGGTTTGCTTCAACAATCACTAAGTTAAGGGCAACCAATGTAAATGGCAAAAAGTAACATTACAAATCCAAGATTAATGTGCTGCATGTATCTGTTTTGTAGACAAGTGTGATAAAGATGATTTTGGTCTTGCTCAACTTGCTTGAATGTGTTTAAAGTAAAAGGCCTACTAATGAGTTTGCCTCAGTCATTGTCAGTGACAATATCAATGTTAAAACTGATGAGAGTTAGAGATTTCTCTTCACTTAGTGTTTAGTTGTTGTATGTAACTTGTATTTGCTCGGTGTGTCCATTCCTGGGTTCTCAGTGCATGTGAGGGGCCCTCATGTGAGGCCATGTAAAGGGAAATTGGGCTCAATGGAAAGGCCTGGTTGAATTACATGAAAAGAATGTTTTGGACAAATAATAGACCTCATACTATTTACAGTGGTTGTAACTTAAATTGCAGATGGGAGATGAAAAAACACTGACTTGCATCTACTTGAAAATAATAATTTAATTACAAAGTATGTTTTTTAAACTCAGCACCAGGTGGGTTGACAGTCATGTGTAATATAAATTCACATAAAACACTTATTATTTATTGATTTAAACTTACGTATAGTCTCCCACTACCGCCAACATTCAAAGGAAAACAAGTGTACAGAAGTGGGAGATCAACTAGTGAGACAATCTCAGATAGTGCAGAGCGCAATTGATAGCTCTGGTACAGTAGTCCCATAAGTACTCACCCCTACTTGGTTCACTTCCGGTTTGTGTCTACCTTGGTAGTCTGCTACGGCTTTTCCCCTTTGCAGTGTGTATGTTTCAAGGTTGTATTTTCATTCAAGGTCCAAACATTACGCACAAATTAATTACTACTGGTGCTTTAAGTTGATTTTCGTTCATTTTAAATTCAACAATACGCTGAAGCAGCAAACATGACAATTTAGCTCTTCACGCCAACTTTGTAACTTGATACTTTTGTTTTCCTCGCAAAGCCATGTAATATGAAACCCCTGTTTTCTCCAAAACATACGGAAGATGTCCTTGTTTTTTGGAGATAAATGAAAGAAAGTTAAATATCTAATGTAGTGATGAAGAAATGGAACAGAGACAATGTTTTACTAAAAATGCAAATTTTTACCGATGAACAAGAACTAATTTAATTATCAGATAGTCACGAAATACCACTTTCTTTTTCTGTTGCCACCTTTGTTGTTAACAATAAAACAATTCAAAATTAACACACAACGATATTGATGGCTGAGAAGCTTTTCAACGAAAAGTATTGAAGATAAACAGCGCTACTTGGCCGATATGAATGAGTCTCCTCAAAGACTGATTAAATTAATTTGCGCTTTCATTAGGTGCCACGGCGTCTGCAGCAATATTTGAGCATTTTCCTGGTCTCTTTTGTTACAAATTCACAATTTGCGGAGTATTAAAGCCACTAACTTGAGAACTTTTTGGTCTCTCTTACAGGCAAGAAGGCAAGAAATAAACAAGTCGCTAAGGAGAAGCAATATATTTGAACTCTGACAAGCACACTATCGTAGATTGAAAACAGCAGATGATATCTGTTGAACCGACCTGTTTGTAATTCTAAAAGCTACGCAGCCACAGTAACGTTTCACTTTTGCAACAAAAAGGGACAACTGGCGCTACCTGAAAAATAACTGCCGTCCTTGGTCACATGACACGATATATAAAATACTGCGTGTAAAGATAGTGTATAACACTAACAATGCTAGAACGCATGCGTCTTACATGTTGAGCTCTACCATAAGGAAAACCACTCAACATTTGTGCGTGATTCCGTATGCAATGTATCCTTCACCTAATATAGAAGCCACGAACCCTAACTAATCTACGCATGCGTTTAGGGCAAATTAGTTTTGTTCTAAGGAGAATGGTACCACAAGGAGAGCAAGGGGTTACCTGAAACAAATATATAGCTTTGCGATGTTCAAAGTTAAGCGACGGCGATGGAATGTGTTTTACGTAGAGTACACATGTACCTTTCCCACCCTACTCCCATTACTTCCTTGCCTCTAGACTAATTAATTAATTGAAATTAATTAATTAAACAAACATTAAAGTTTACACCTTAGCGCCATAGCGCCATAGCGCCATAGTGCCTTAGTTCCTTAGCGGCAGGCAACCCCCATAACCATCCCAATAGTGCACTCTGCACTAAAAATGACTGAACAATAACATCCAGGAGTAGTAAATTGTTGATTGAGATAACAATTCAAGATAGGCAGTAACATGGTAATGAATATGTAAATGCAGGGTAAGTGAGATGATGTCTCAGTTTGGTAGACCAGTTAGTATCCAAAGCAGGATCCAAAACCCTTGAACATCGGCAAAACAAACAGATGGCATACGTACTACAACAAGAAATTAACAAGAAAACATTCATTAAGATATAAAGGGAACAAGCCGAGCCACAAAATTATTCACTTATCGTGATAAAACAAGGGTATAAATCACACAATCATGGTGCGAACATATGACAAATCAAGGGAAAAGCCACAATTTCAAGTCCGATTTTCTTAAAGTTCAACTATCACGCAAAAATAATCCACAATACTGATCATTGTTATCCAAAAAACGAAAGCTCGTCTGCTAAACAAACGTTTTCAGCATAGCATGATTTCCATTGACTAGTTTTGATGCAAAAAAAGCTTACCTGCAATTTAGACTTGGCAGATAACTGGCCTAGGTATTACACTGGCAGCTCCTAGAAAAGGTTCGTTTGATTCTCATGATGAGTGAAGAAATTGGTCCAGAAACAACAACCTTCTCTCAACTCGCAACGAAATGTGTCCGCCATTGCTGTCCGCGTGTAGTCCGCGTGTATATGACATATCTACGCGAGAGCCCTTGCTCCATATTAGGAAGTTAAAATTGATTGGTTTGGAATAATCGGCAGCAATGAACCAGAGTTAAACGCTTCTAGGTGATATGCTTCTGCTCAAAGTAATAATGTGGCTTGCGCCCATGATCCAATCGAAAACCAGTACCTGGGAAGCGGTCAACTTAAAAAAAAAAACAGTTCTAAGCCTGAGCCTGCGATATGGCCACGTGATACTGGTTAGTGGATACCTTGTTTTGACAGCTGTCAATCGACCGTAACATAGATGTCCAATACAAATAATGAACCTATGGTAATGGTGCTACTCTCTTATTTTTTCAAATCAAGGTATCGGCTCAGCTCGCGCACGCGCAGTGCAAGTGGCATACGGACGTACGGACAACCAAATTTTTTTAGATCGACGGGTTACCAAATTTTCTAAGGTATGGGGCTCCGCTCCCACGCAGGAGCTATGGCTTATTGACAAATCAGTAAAAGGTTATTTTAGACAGTTAGAACAACAGAAAAGGACACTTCCAAATCTGATATATCCAACTGCCATTTTGGTAAGTAACCTTACATGAGTTATTATTCTTCCTACATGGGAAGAAAAATTTCATCCATTATCAGTGTTGTAAACTACATTTTGGCCGCAGTCGTCATTCGGGCGAGTGACACTCAAAATCCACTCGCCCGGTGTAATTCCAGATTCCAGATGCCTCAGATTCTCTTAAATCACATGTTGTTTATAAGTTTACCTGTGTGAGCTGTAGAGTTCCTGGTCAAACCAATGGGAATTTTAACACACATGTTATGAGCATCTTTTTCGGGACAAGAATTCCCACATCTTAATTCTTCTAAGAATTGCCAAGGTAAGTGTGATGATTCTAGTTAAAAATTCTAGATCATGCCAATACTTTTTGTCAACTTGAAATAAGGAAGATATTTTACATTGAACAGTTGAAACCTGAACTTAACAAATGAGTTGAGCATGTTAGTTTATTGTTACACTTCTAAATTTAACTGCTGTAGTTTCCAGTTTATATTTTGCTGTTTGTTTTTGTTTGTTCCTTTGATTTAATTGGTTAGTTCAAATAAGTTAGCAGTTAATGAATATTTGAATTTATAAAGTTTCATTGTATAGGAGTAGTTTTATATACCAATCATTTTGCAAATTTTATCTTTACAGTATGAACTAGTATGTTTATAATGACTGATGATGTTTGAAACATCGAAACATGTTCCTAAAATTTAGAAGCGTTGTTGTGTTTTTTAAGATATTTGTAACACATGCACATCAAGACCGTTTGAAAGGATACTGCATAATAGTAATTCTAAATGAAGGCTGGTATGTGAGCAAACAAACAACGCTTAGAGAGACTGCAGATTATTGTTGAATGCGTAACAAATATGAAGCTATGAAAAAAACTGTTTCAGTTACTGAGTGCAAATTCCCAAACACTTTCCTTTTCGCTATCAAAAAGAGGAGTTAGGCCAATGATATATATTCAAGGCAGCCACATACAGGCCTCGACTGTCTATTTTTTTAAATAAGCCGAGTGGACTTTGACCTACTTGAGTACTTCTTTGTTTCTGTAATTTTCCATAATGACTTCTGTTAGGATTAGTCTTTAGCAGGAGCCATAATCAGAGACGGAGACCGCAAGCACGTGCCATTTCTAGAATTGGGGCCGTCCCTATGATATGAGACAATTTTTCTATTTTTAGAACAAATTGCGCCATCGCCTGCGGCACACGTGTGTACATGCTGTGAGGATTTTTATGGATATCGCGCAAGGAAAATGGCTTCTGATTCCCGAAATTTTTAATGCTTTTGGCCCACAACTCAACACGTTTATGTCTGTTGGAATGTTCCTTAAGTATTTTTGTCGTAAGCTGCTCCAGTTTGAGTGAAGTAAAACAGTGTCGAATTTAGGTATGGCCCGCTTTAAGGTGGCTGAACACAGTTTTTAATCCCTGCGTTTCATTCACCTTTTTCTCTAAAACCCTTGATCCCTCAGTCACCAAAAGTGGCAGCAAGCAAGTTAACAACACAAACTTTGGTTTTTTGATGGTTGAGCTGACGTATGTGCTGTTGCCATGGCAACATGAATAAATATAAACAGGCCTTTAAATCGGTTTTGTTTATTTGTAGAAAATTTAGTCATTAGATTTTCTTTATAATTTGCATGCAACAAGCTTGTAACAATTCTCACAAGTTAAAACCATTTTGCTAATTATATAACAGAGAGATCTTTAATTATCCCTTGTTGAAGGTTGACTGGAATATGTAGAATTTCCTTTGTTAAAGTTCAATTATTTTCAATACTCCAGTTACTTATTTCCTAAAGTATTTTTGTGCCAAATTTCGAGAAATTCTAATGAGGTTCTTGAGAAACAGGTGTATTTCCAAGAGTGCAATTTTTCATTCCATCGCAATTTTTTGACTTACTACGCATGCGCTGCATTTAACTGGGTCTTTCGGTAACAAAGAAAAAGCTGAGAATTGCTGGGTTCTTTGCATTGTTACCTTTTCTAACATATCTTTGTAATAAAAGACTTAATGTAAAGTTTATATGCCATCCATACACTGCGTTCAATTATAGAGAAAAAATAGCACAGATAGTGCGGGTGTTGAGTAAATAAGTGTACACGCTGCACTATGCAAATGAGCTACTTGTATGCGTCAGGCTTTCCTTTCAAAAACTTTTGCAAACTTGCCAAACAAGCAGAAACAAGAAACTATCAAAAACAGGTTTTGGTTATGATTTGAGAAACTCACAAATTAGCTCGATACCAGAGTAGATTGTTTTCCTACTTTAGTAACAAGCGCGAAAGTTATGCGTACAACTAGCGTGAGCAGATAAGCTTATTATTCATTCACAGGGCAAAATTAAAGTCTTGCTTTCAACCGTGAAAAACTCACCTTTTCCATTAGCTCAGAGCATAAAACTACATATAAGCACCCTGGTTCTTATTCTCTGCCTTATTCCCTGCCATCCCTTTGAAAAATCTGCCAGAGAATCTCAATTCTCAACATTTGATCACATAACAACATGCACACGAGAACCCACGACATGTGCGTGGATCCGTGTGTATTCATGTCATCAGGGTGGCACAATTTGTTCTAAAAATAGCAACATTGTCCTATATTATAGGTATGCACAGATCCCAAGACTTGCAGTATCTGTCCCTGATTATGGCTCCTGTCTTTAAATGAGTCTTCTAACTGAGTTTCATACTGGGCCACAAGAATGTTTTGGTTGGACATTATGGATTGATAAGTTGTGGTGCTGATGTTTCTTTGGCGTATTGACGAGCAAATGTCTCAATGAGTTGAAGACTCTTCACATTCATTCTCTACACAGTCACACATTCAGTCGTCTAAACAGCTACACTATTGAGCAATGACTCGGCAACACATGCTGACTGCAATGAGCATCAAATCCGTCGGAAACGAGGAAAAGTCGAAAATGTTTCAACACATTACGTTGCAGCAGTCGATATGTCAGAAAAATCGATATTCAATTTGTTTTCAATGTAACTTTGCAGTGAGGTTTTATTGTTTGGCCCTTTCTTTTAAGTTTAAACAACCTCAAACTACACAAAACATAAGCTATTCTGACCCCTAAAATAACAAAAACAATAACATTAACAATAACATTAACAATAACAATAACATAACAATAACATTAACATAACTATAACGATAATAACAATAACATAACACTAACAATAACATTAATTATAACAATAAAATTAATAATAACAATAAAATTAACAATAACATTAACAACAACAATAACAATAACATAAATTTAACAAGAACATAACAAGAACATAACAATAACAATAAAAAAAACAATATAACAATAACATAACAATAACATAACAATAATATTAACAATAACATAACAATAACATTAACAATAACATAACAATAACAACATAACATTAACAATAACATAACCATAACATAACAATAACATTAACAATAACATAACAATAACATTAACAATAACAATGATATTAACAATAACATTAACAATAACAAAACAATGACATTGCAATAACATAACAATAACATAACAACAACATTAACAATAACATAACAACATTGCAATAACATAACAATAACATAACAATAATATTAACAATAACAACAATAACATAACAATAACATAACAATAACATAACAACAAGAACATAACATTAACAATAACATAACAATAACAATAACAAAAAAATAACATTGCAATAACATAACAATAACATAACAATAACATTGCAATAACATAACAATAATATTAACAATAACATAACAATAACATAACAATAACATAACAATAACAATGATATTAACAATAACATTAACAATAACAAAACAATGACATTGCAATAACATAACAATAACATAACAACAACATTAACAATAACATAACAACAACATTGCAATAACATAACAATAACATAACAATAATATTAACAATAACAACAATAACATAACAATAACATAACAATAACATAACAATAACATAACAACAAGAACATAACATTAACAATAACATAACAATAACAATAACAAAAAAATAACATTGCAATAACATAACAATAACATAACAATAACATAACAATAACATTGCAATAACATAACAATAATATTAACAATAACATAACAATAACATAACAATAACATAACAATAACATTAACAATAACATAACAGTAACAACAATAATATTAACAATAACATAACAATAACATTAACAATAACATAACAATAACATTAACAATAACATAACAATAACATAACAATAACATAACAATAACATAACAATAACATAACAACAACATTAACAATAACATAACAACATTGCAATAACAACAATAACATAACAATAACATAACAATAACATTAACAATAACATAACAATAACATAACAATAATATTAACAATAACATAACAATAATATTAACAATAACATAACAATAACATAACAATAATATTAACAATAACAACAATAACATTAACAATAACATAACAATAATATTAACAATAACATAACAATAACATAACAATAACAATGATATTAACAATAACATTAACAATAACAAAACAATGACATTGCAATAACATAACAATAACATAACAACAACATTAACAATAACATAACAACAACATTGCAATAACATAACAATAACATAACAATAATATTAACAATAACAACAATAACATAACAATAACATAACAATAACATAACAATAACATAACAACAAGAACATAACATTAACAATAACATAACAATAACAATAACAAAAAAATAACATTGCAATAACATAACAATAACATAACGATAACATAACAATAACATTGCAATAACATAACAATAATATTAACAATAACATAACAATAACATAACAATAACATTAACAATAACATAACAGTAACATAACAATAATATTAACAATAACATAACATTAACAATAACATAACAATAACATTAACAATAACATAACAATAACATAACAATAACATAACAATAACATAACAATAACATAACAATAACATAACAACAACATTAACAATAACATAACAACATTGCAATAACATAACAATAACATAACAATAATATTAACAATAACAACAATAACATAACAATAACATAACAATAACATAACAACAAGAACATAACATTAACAATAACATAACAATAACAATAACAAAAAAATAACATTGCAATAACATAACAATAACATAACAATAACATTGCAATAACATAACAATATTAACAATAACATAACAATAACATAACAATAACAATGATATTAACAATAACATTAACAATAACAAAACAATGACATTGCAATAACATAACAATAACATAACAACAACATTAACAATAACATAACAACAACATTGCAATAACATAACAATAACATAACAATAATATTAACAATAACAACAATAACATAACAATAACATAACAATAACATAACAAGAAGAACATAACATTAACAATAACATAACAATAACAATAACAAAAAAATAACATTGCAATAACATAACAATAACATAACAATAACATAACAATAACATTGCAATAACATAACAATAATATTAACAATAACATAACATAACAATAACATAACAATAACATTAACAATAACATAACAGTAACAACAATAATATTAACAATAACATAACAATAACATTAACAATAACATAACAATAACATTAACAATAACATAACAATAACATAACAATAACATAACAATAACATAACAATAACATAACAACAACATTAACAATAACATAACAACATTGCAATAACATAACAATAACATAACAATAATATTAACAATAACAACAATAACATAACAATAACATAACAATAACATAACAATAACATAACAACAAGAACATAACATTAACAATAACATAACAATAACAATAACAAAAAAATAACATTGCAATAACATAACAATAACATAACAATAACATTGCAATAACATAACAATAATATTAACAATAACATAACAATAACATAACAATAACAATGATATTAACAATAACATTAACAATAACAAAACAATGACATTGCAATAACATAACAATAACATAACAACAACATTAACAATAACATAACAACAACATTGCAATAACATAACAATAACATAACAATAATATTAACAATAACAACAATAACATAACAATAACATAACAATAACATAACAATAACATAACAACAAGAACATAACATTTACAATAACATAACAATAACAATAACAAAAAAATAACATTGCAATAACATAACAATAACATAACAATAACATAACAATAACATTGCAATAACATAACAATAATATTAACAATAACATAACAATAACATAACAATAACATAACAATAACATTAACAATAACATAACAGTAACATAACAATAATATTAACAATAACATAACAATAACATTAACAATAACATAACAATAACATTAACAATAACATAACAATAACATAACAATAACATAACAATAACATAACAATAACATAAGAATAACATAACAACAACATTAACAATAACATAACAACATTGCAATAACATAACAATAACATAACAATAATATTAACAATAACAACAATAACATAACAATAACATAACAACAAGAACATAACATTAACAATAACATAACAATAACAATAACAAAAAAATAACATTGCAATAACATAACAATAACATAACAATAACATTGCAATAACATAACAATAATATTAACAATAACATAACAATAACATTAACAATAACATAACAATAACATTAACAATAACATAACAATAACATAACAATAACATAACAATAACATAACAATAACATAAGAATAACATAACAACAACATTAACAATAACATAACAACATTGCAATAACATAACAATAACATAACAATAATATTAACAATAACAACAATAACATAACAATAACATAACAACAAGAACATAACATTAACAATAACATAACAATAACAATAACAAAAAAATAACATTGCAATAACATAACAATAACATAACAATAACATTGCAATAACATAACAATAATATTAACAATAACATAACAATAACATAACAATAACAATGATATTAACAATAACATTAACAATAACAAAACAATGACATTGCAATAACATAACAATAACATAACAACAACATTAACAATAACATAACAACAACATTGCAATAACATAACAATAACATAACAATAATATTAACAATAACAACAATAACATAACAATAACATAACAATAACATAACAATAACATAACAACAAGAACATAACATTAACAATAACATAACAATAACAATAACAAAAAAATAACATTGCAATAACATAACAATAACATAACAATAACATAACAATAACATTGCAATAACATAACAATAATATTAACAATAACATAACAATAACATAACAATAACATAACAATAACATTAACAATAACATAACAGTAACATAACAATAATATTAACAATAACATAACAATAACATTAACAATAACATAACAATAACATTAACAATAACATAACAATAACATAACAATAATATTAACAATAACATAACAATAACATAACAATAACATTAACAATAACATAACAATAACATTAACAATAACATAACAATAACATAACAATAACATTAACAATAACATAACAATAACATTAACAATAACATAACAATAACATAACAATAATATTAACAATAACATAACAATAATATTAACAATAACATAACAATAACATAACAATAATATTAACAATAACATAACAATAACATTAACAATAACATAACAATAACATAACAATAACATTAACAATAACATAACAATAACATAACAATAATATTAACAATAACATAACAATAACATTAACAATAACATAACAATAACATTAACAATAACATAACAATAACATAACAATAACATAACAATAACATTGCAATAACATAACAATAATATTAACAATAACATAACAATAACATTAACAATAACATAACAACAATATTAACAATGACATAACAATAACATTAACAATAACAATAACATAACAATAACATTAACAATAACATAACAATAACATAACAATAATAACAATAACATAACAATAACATTAACAATAACATAACAATAACATAACAATAATATTAACAATAACATAACAATAACATTAACAATAACATAACAATTACATTAACAATAACATTAACAATAACATAACAATAATATTAACAATAACATAACAATAACATTAACAATAACATTAACAATAACATAACAATAACATTGCAATAACATAACAATAACATTAACAATAACATTAACAATAACATTAACAATAACATAACAATAACATTAACAATAACATAACAATAACATTGCAATCACATAACAATAACATAACAATAACATAACAATAACATTAACAATAACATTAACAATAACATAACAATAACATTGCAATAACATAACAATAACATTAACATAACAATAACAATAACAACATTAGAGATTTGTAACTTTGCGGTGAGGTTTTTTATTTTTGTTTTGCCCTTTTAAGTTTGAACAACCTCAAACTACACAAAACATAAGCTGTGAAAAACATTTTTACACAAGAAAAATTTATACTTCCGTTAACTTTTAATCCTGGGTTAGCGTTAACTACTTAACAATTAGACCTGTAGCCTGCAAGGGCTACAGGTCAATAGCCCGTGAGGTGGAGCCCAATTACTTTTACTTTTATAGTGAACTGAAGAGATATAGTTTATTTAATCTGAATTTATCGGACTTTTTGTGCACTGTGTCAACATATATAATATATGTATCATTGCCTGTGATTATAGTGCAGTACCTTACTGTACTTCCAAAAAATTGTCTGTGAACTCTTTCATTACTGGTCAATGGGGTGAAACTGGCTCTCGGATATTATTGGGAATACTCTGCAAAAATACCTATAAAACAGTTCATCAGAAGTGAAGTATGCCATTAATCAATTGAGAACCCAGGCCTTGCGTCTAATTGTTACAAATTATTTTAATTTTTGCAACAATTAATATTCTTTTTACATATTTACACCAAATTCCACTATCATAGCAAGTTAGTTCAAAAATATGTGAGAAAAAGAAAGCTCAATTTGATGATCAAACTTAGAAAGCACTCTAGCTAGGATATGCAGGTTATGATCCCAAACAGGTGGTCCATGATATATTATGCACAGAAGACATTTTCCTAAATGATGAGGGTAGAGTGGTTTGTCACAAGGAATGGCTGCTTTCTATTGTATCACACTACATGCACTCAATTATCAGTGCACTGAAATTAAACATCTCTCAGTAGCTAAAAAAATGTTATAATATTATCTTAAAAGTTGAGACCAGGCAGCCATACCATACCAAAGTTCTAAACTGGTCACTTCTCTTTTAAATGAAAATCCTGTCAAATAATAATTTTGCTGAGAAATTTCCAACCAATAAAGCAGTGATCATCATGCTCATATTCAAGGCCCATTTACACTACAGCTCATTCTTAGTATGAATCAAATATTTAAAAAAGACAATTATTGAAACATGCTATCCCACCACTTAACCTGTATTTCAGGGTTCGAAATTTTTGTGTCTAGTTGAGCCTAAGAATAACCGTTTGAAAGAAAACTTAACATTATTGTAATGCAAAGTTTCAATACTGACTGTGGACTTGTTTCACATTTTCTTTGTTTAATGCTCAGGACCGAATAGTTACCATAGGAATGATAAAAAGTTTTAAGATTTACACAAAATTTGAAAAAAAAAAATCCCTTGAGTTGACTATCATTTAGGGCTTATCTTCCGTCTTAATAGCCTTGACAAATTGGGCTGTCGTTTCGGGAAAACATCAATAGTCATTCAGTAATTCTGGACAACCACAAAAGTGATGAGTTTGAATTGGGCCTTATACCAAAATGAGATAGGTATGTAACATGAGACATGCATATAGGCAAAACAGATGACCACAAACAAATAGCTTTACATTACAGAAACAAAACAATACAAAGTAAAAGTAATATCGTTCAAAATTTTAAACTGAAAGCTCCTTACAAAGGTTTCAGACAAGATGGATCTCACATTAAGAAAAGCTTTGGAAACAGCTGTGTCATCCAGGCAAAATTTCTCTTTCCACTTAATGAAACCTCTTGAGACTCTAGCTTTTCTCAAAATAAGCGATTCATAAAAATGTTTACTTCTACTTGTTAATGGATTAAAACGTTTTTCCCACACTGAAATTCTAAGGAGTTCAATCCATTCTCATTAAACTCTAAACGTTTTAGATCGGGAGGAATAGCCTGGCAAATTCCGGTCCAAACTAAGAAATTTGACGGTTTCAAACCTTTTCTTTTCTTTTCTTTTTTAATAGCATATGTTTGCAGATTAAAAACCCAGTTTCTACATAATGTGGATAGTAGATGGTTTTATAATCTATCTTAAATGTTTATATTGTTCCATATAATACACTCATATATTAGAAGTTTTGCTGAAAATTCTGTTCTAAAATCTGCCCACCACCAAAGGAGTTCTTAATTATAAAATATAGAGTTAATTAACTTTACTCAGTGTGAAAGAAAGTTCTTCATGTTCATGTATAAGTAATTGTATCTAGTACTAATATTTGTATTTTTGCGAGACCCCTGCCTTGGCGGCCGCTATTTTGTGATCGTTATATACAGGTAAAAGATAATGAAATTGTGGATTCAGGAAGTCTAAAGGGTGACCCCGTCTGTTATATACAGGTGACCACTATTTGCAGGTCAACTTAACAATAAATATAAGGGACGATTTTTGGGAAGTTGTTCAGTGACCGTCATACACAGGGTGACCGCTATGTACAGGGCCATTATATACAGGTTTGACTGTATAATATGTATATAATGTTATCATGTGTTATTAGCTGTCATAGCTATAAAATTGTGTACTTCTCTTGTATTAATATTTTATACTCATATATGAATTTAATTATTACATTCTTAACCTCAGATAATGCAATTCTAGCTTTCTGATTGAACTGAATGCGGCAAATGTCACTCAGCATAACATTTTTCGCAGGAAGCCAAGTTTTGTAGACAAACAAATGGATGAAAAGAGCAAATTCGGTGAGCTATCTACACAAGAAATACAATAAATTATGGACAATGCCGTCCCAGTAGCAACAAAAAAAGCCACAATGTTCGGCATGAGATTATTTAACGGTACATATGATGGTATCCATTAAGTTTCCCTTAAAAGTTGCAAAATTTCCAATATTACTGTTCAGATCTTTCGCATTCATTGAAGATTTTACCTTAATGTTACAGTATGTCTTGCTACAGCTATAGTCCTGGTGGCACCAAATTTTCAAAAATTATTGAAGAAATGTCAAAAGAAGAATGAATGTTTGCCTGAAGTGTTTAGTTACATGTCTGTGACAAGAAAGATGGCACATATTACAAAAGTTCATCAATGAAATCCAGTAGAGCCGCCATGGATCATTTCCTTTGCTCTTGCTACAAAACAAATTGTTTTCCATTATCTCTGACCCTGCTTTTACTAAAGCAAACAAAGTATTAGATCATTATTTTGTAAAACACCTCAGGAAGACAGGCAACATTGCCAGCATAGTCCATAAGAAACCAATTTGCAATGAGCAGATGAAGAAACTGTTCCACAGTGGTGAGCTCGGACTGGCCGAGAGCAAGAATTCCTACACAGCTACAGAGCATGACCTAGTTTTACCTTTGTCAGTTTTTTAGGACGAGAGAATCAACGCCAGCGAATGCCAACAATTCTATTGTTGCGAAGAACTCCTCAAGAAATTGAGTATTTTGAACTGAACCAAGGTTGGCCCAGTTCTTAACCAGCCACAAAAGCCATCAAGGTAGCCTCAGAGATTCTGAAGATGAGTCCAAAACTAAGATAGTCTCTGTCCATGATTCTGAAACTTGCCAGCAATCAGCTACACTCATGCAGCTTGAAATACTAAGGCATTCGCAACACGAGAACGGTGAAATAGTTCTTGCCGAGAATAATTTTAGCACAACGTCTGTGTCACATGGCAATCAAAGTTTTCTGTAGTATTTGTGCAAGTGCACAATTATTACACTTCTAGATGACTCAAACTTGAACACTTTTCAAACTTTCTGACCAAGGTCGTATCTCCACCATTTGGTAGACATTTCTTGAATTCTACTTGATTGTAATTTTAGTTCAGCAGAATTGCTTGCTTGGCTTTCAAATTTTCTACCTGTTGTTGTTTTTGTCTCATCAACTTCTGTTTGTTTTGTAAAATTAAAACAGAATCCAATAAAATGAAACAATAATTTTCAAGTATGCAAGCATACAGAATTTAATAATGAAATTTAATAAAACAATCATTCCATTTGCACTTGTTGGATATGAGATTGGTCACAGCCAACTGGGCCCTACGGGCCTCGTTGGCTATTTACCATCTCATATCCAATGTGTTCTCATGGAATAATTGTTAATTATTATCCAACTGCAGCAAATACTGTCCAAATAACAATACAGATATACAGCGACATTGTACAGTTATTTGTACAGAAGAAAACCTGTCTGCTGTACAGGTCGGCACATGCATGCAAAACTGTCACACTCTCCTTCTTTCATTAATAAATTTATTGACTACAGCAGTTGGATAATAAATCTCTTATTAGATGTTTTGGTGTGTAGTATCGCTGTATATTTTTACTTGTTTGTATTTTGACTCACCCATACAGCACAGCTCGTAAAAATATACAGCGATATTACACACCAAAACGTCTAATAAGATATATATGTTTAACAAGATCGCTTTTTTACTGAAATTTTGAAATCGTTTATACGCTTTGCGTATCCACGACTATAAAACTGCTTCTTCAGAGGCATTATGACCCTAGTGATTTCAGAAAACTGATCCTGATCTGGATAATCCTAAAGGAACCCAACCTCAGTAAATCTGTTCAATTTCGAATGTTTCACTGCCCTTCAATAACTGGAGCCTTTTTGCGCTGATGTTAATAACTTCAATAAAATCAATAAAAATAATTTAAAAATCAATACTCACAGAGTATCCCTTCATAAATTTCCGATCCAATTTTAATAATTTCAATTGATTTTTATCAATCATCAATTTTATCGATTCAACAAGCCAGTACTAATGACACAAGGCAGCCCAGAGGGCTTTTGATTTATGTCATTTATGGCGCAGACATTTTCGTAGATTTCTTCAGGTCCTTTAGGTGTACGGCAATTGTGTTCTATAGCATTGCCAGCTCTACTCTGTCTACTTTCTTACATTACAAATAATATTATTTCCAACTGTTCAGCTAGTTCAGAGTCGTTGCCATGGATGCCTATATTCTATGCAGTATAAAGTTGGGTTTTGGCTACCATCTACAATCTTGGACAAAAGGAGTTGGGACAGTTAAGCTAGATCACATATCTCCCATCCCCCCTAATCAATGTTGGAAAACGTCACATTTTTTTCAACAAAAAGGGGAAAAATATCAACATTGTAAGTGGGGGGAGGGGAGAACTTGCTTCATGTCCCAACTTTTTTGTCTGGGATTGTCTGAAACAAGATAAAGGATGTCAAACAACTCGCTGTAAAACAGGTTGGAGAAAAGGGGAGTTGTGCCATCTCGCGGGTACAGCTAACGGGTGCTACTAAAAAGAAACAACATGCAACGACAAGTTTTAACTGTGTAGGCACTTAAGAACGTAAAGTCATCTTTCTAAATGACCTTCTAACGGTAGGCGATTGATAAGTCCGTGACATGAAACTCTATTGCTTCTCGAGGGGCAAACTGCTCACTTGTTCGCCCTTAAAATCCAACTATGCACAAGACATTGTGTTTGAAAAGGATGTTTCTATATCCTGCACTGAAAAAGAGAATCTGGTCCACGTCTTTAGAGGGGTGGTTGATTTGCATGAAACAGAAATGATGCAAATTCAGTTGAAACAGTGGGTACCGAGCAAGTGGATATTTTCGCCTTGTTGTAGCTGTTTCACGGAGTTTATCAGTGGATAGCAATAAAGCGTTGCTGCTACCTAAACGTGATTAAATTATGCACGTCTCTCTTCATTTTCCTTTTCAATACTGGAACGTGTATAAAGCGAGGTGTGTTCTCAGCTTCAGAAGTGTCACCGGGTTAACCGCCGCAATTAATCCTTACGATTGACCATGGTGGTAAAACATTTTGGTTCCAAACTGCTTCATGTCATTCAAATTATACCTTTTTCCGCTTGAAAGGAATTATGAAAACCTATGTAACATTGTTTGGGATCAAGAACTAGCAAAACAGAGCTTTGCGAGAAGGTTTATATGGTTAACTGTTCAATTGAAGTAGAAAGGATAGTTATGTAGTTAACTTATTGTCTCCGGCAAATGGTTAACCATATTTCAAGTGTCAAACTTGACTATTTTGCCATCAAATTGCTTCCATCCTGCATTTCAAATGATTTGAAGTGAGAAATTTTTGTACCTTCTGCCAATTGGGAAGAACAGTAAAGGTTAGGTTGAAAAATGCTGACTTTCAAATGGTTAACCGTTGTCACTATTCGTGCGCGTTATTTAAATGCATGGAACCTGGAAGTTGTTGTGTCGCGTGTAATCGTGATATATCTGATTACTGTACACGGATAAGCTTCAATCAATTTATTTAATGAAGACTATTTTGTGAAACAACACTAAGAGCTTCTACTTTGCAAATTAATAATCCTGGAAAATGTCCTAAATAATAGACACAAGCTCTAACCTTCCTTTGAATGCCATTTTGCTTGAGACAGATCACAAATTTCGTTTTATTACAGGCAGTTACGAGTTATATTCCATGAATATCTGCACCGAGCCTTAATCTAGATTAACGTAGGAAAGTTCTGTCCAATGTACAGAAGCAAAGTGTACTTTATTGACCCGAAATCAAAATTCTAAAATATTGTGATGCCATGACGATCGTTGGCGTTACCATCCCTAGAAAATTTCTCGCATATCTCTTTCAGACAATCCTGGACAAAAGTAGTTGGTATAGTTGAGCTAGATCACGTATCCCCCATCCCCTAATCAATGTTGGAAAACGTCACATTTTTTTTAACAAACAGGGGAAAAATCTCCTGATTATCAACATTGTAAGTGGGGGAGGGAAGAACTTGCTTTGTGTCCCAACTTTTTGGTCTGGGATTGTAGAACATTGACAAGATGTCTTGAAGTGCCTATGAAGTAAAAAATAATTCCTGCTTATTTGAAAGGCTTTTCAAAGTAAAGAAGAATGGCGTTTTCCTTTTTGGAATATCTTTTCTCGTGTTAGAGATATTCACGTTTTTCTATTATGCACATGAGGAAAGTGATGATGTCATAGATGGTTCCACTAAAACAGCACAACACTCAATTGAGAATAACTCTAAAAATATTAAAGCAGTGTTCTTCAAACTTGGCACCAGAAATGTACATCACAAAAGAAACAGAATGACTCCTACTATGTTGTTGCCATGCAAACACTCTTGGCTCCAGTCTCTTTCTGTGAAAAACCAAGTGTCCCCATTTGCAACCTTTTAAAGTGGGACAGAGGGTCTTGCTCGGAGCACACATGGTTCCCATATTGTCTTAACTCCCCCCATTAGATTGGTGGGAGTGGATGATCCTTGTTTAAGATAAAATCTGGGAATTTTAGTCTTAATTAAAACAGAACTAGCAGCATAACTGTTGTCATAGCAATGGCACGATGGGTGTCATTATGTTTCTTTTGTGATGTACATTTCTGGTCCCAAGTTTAAAGAACACTGCTTTAATATTTCTAGAGTTATTCTCGATTGAGCGTTGTGCTCTTTTAGTGGAACCACCTATGACGTCATCACTTTCCTTACAAAAACATAAATATCTCTAAAATGAAAAAAAGATATTCCAAAAACGAAAATGCCATTCTTCTTTACTTTGAAAAGCCTTTCAAATAAGCATCAATTATTTTTTACTTCATAGGCACTTTAAGCCAGCTATTGTCTCTGGGTCTGCATTACAAATCATGTACTCGCCAGCTCTACTCTACATTTTGGTCATAAGATCTTCTGCATTAAAAACGATGCTTTTCTACTGCTCTATGTTTTAGGAACTTTTACTAAAAACTATTTTCTGTGCTGTAAATTGTACCACACTACAGTGGTATGTTATACTCATGACTTCATCAGCACAGAAACTGTGCACTTCTGTGGCTCCACGTTTTCATCACCCGCACGACTAATCTACATCCTCAGAAGTGCATACAGTTCACAATACAGAAAGCAGGAAAAAATTAAAACCTTGAGTCATATTTTTTTCCTGATACAAGGGAACAGCACTGCATGAATTATGCTCAATTTCGGGATGTCAATCATGCTTGAACAAGAATTCTTTTAATTTACATTGACCACTATGATGCTTCAAAGTCTAGTCTAATAATTTGCAGCTTCACTCAGCATCATGGAGTCAAAAGCAACATTTAAATAGTTTTAATACTACAAAGCATTAACAAATCTAGAGCAAATGTGAACAGCTTGAATTCAGACCCTTTTCTAAGAATGCCCATCAATGCAGGAGAAGTTGCTGAAATGGGTGCTAAAAGCAATTTCATTAGTAACAATTTTTGAGGTTTACCATATCAAGGTGGGTAAGGTGATGACAACTCAGTCTCACCTTATTCTTGTTGTTGTTGCTTGGTCAGCAGCATTTCTGTTCCATATTGAGATGATATCCTCCTAAAAATTAAAATACACCCAGTTTACAATTTTTAGAAAACTGATTATGACCTTATTTATACATCAAGGTGGCATGGAGTTTTAGACTCAAAACATTTCAGAGATTTATGATGTTAGGCCAAGGGAAATAATCAGGAGTAATTGTAGTTAAAGAAAGGTGCAAAGCTCTGTTTGTCTTTGAAAATTGCTTTCTGCAGACACTTTGGGGTCAGAAATTTTGTGGTGACTTTCTAGGCTGAAAGATATTGGCAAGGACTTTTAATAGGTTGACAAATAGTGTAATCCAGGGTTCACATTTTTTGTCAAAAATTCTATCAGTTTCACTAAGAAATGTTAACTATATATATACATATATAGATAGATAGATATATATAGATAATAAACAATGGTAGCAAGACTTCAATTCATCGTTTTATTGCAACAACGCTGTTTCATATGGTCATAGGATGACCGCACTCATCAGGCAATATCAATATCAATATCATCGAATTGATATTGCCTGATGAGTGTGGTCATCCTTTGACCATACGAAACAGCGTTGTCGCACTAAAACAATGAATTGAAGTCTTGCTACCATTGTTTATTATGTGCACTGCTCCTCTCAGAGTCGAGCGCTCTATAAATTTATTCTGTTCAAGTTCAAGAAGTATATCTATCTATCTATCTATCTATCTATCTATCTATCTATCTATCTATCTATCTATCCATCTATCCATATATCCACACTCCTTTTATGTTGAAAAAGGGGGTGTTTTGTGATTGACTAGGACTGAAATTCAGGGTATTTAAGGCCAGTTAATTTTAAATACTGACTTGCACCTTTGACTAAAAAAGCATCAAGTTCTCACTCTATGGTCATTTTAAGTTGCTTTGGGGGATGGAATCCCATTCTGCTTGCCACCACTATTGTCTAGAGGTGGTAGATGTAAGAGTAATATATAGACTTAACCAAGCCTAAAAGTGGAACTCCTGCTTGCAGTAACTAATCATAAAGAAAAAGAAGGATTTGTTTTTCTTGGACCAGAAACTCAAAAATTATCAATTGTGAGCATGTAATTGTTCAGCATGTGGTTTTGCTCTTTTTTCCAGTTAAATTTTAAATGACAAAAAAAATGTGCTAGGAATATGTCGGAAGAAAAATCAACAACACGCCAGGGGTTAATTGGCACCAAAATTTTGCCTTTGCACATACTCCCTCCTTCTCAATTCAACTATTTGCGTCTCTCATAATTTTAGGTTTTAAACTTTTAATATATTGCATATTTGTATTCATTTTTAACTTGTGAATTGCGCATGCGCAACATGAGTTATCGTGAGTTGTGGGGAAATGTGTCGCGCGCTCGATGGGCTGTTAACATTATGCAAATTAGGTACGCTCGCGGCTTACTTTTTAATTGCTGTCCATCTTTAATTAAAATAAGCTGTTTTAAAGGTCTAAATTAAAGATATAAGTTAAAGAAGACTCGGCCACCGAAAACGAGAACATCGAGAATCGCAAAATCGATGAGCAGAGCAAGTTCTCACTGGATGCGGTCTTCATGTGGATTTTACAGAAATAGAAGTTGTTGAAACACCGTTATGGTATGGTAAATGCACATATGGCGAGCGAAATGATATAAACACAGAGCATTTATTTATTGTATCGCTAAAAACATTGAAAAAAGAAAGGAAAAAAAAAATCTACATGCACCTGGAGTCGATCACAGTTACTTTCCAATGCGGACTTGTCCACTACCTGCTGTGCTAAGTGAGCATGCCATGAATGAGACGAAGAAAATAAAGATTACAATTAATTAAACTGCTGATAACTCAGCGGGCTCGAGTCTGTATGAGGATTGTCTGTCCCCTGTCATCTGTAGGTTAATTTGTCCTTCACCGAACAACTGTCAGTAAGTATATTTGGTATTCGTTGATTTTTCTGACTCTCGACAGTGCCTTTTTTAAAGCTTCGAGGTCACATGTGTTCATTCGTTGACAAATAGTCGCAAAGTTTGTTTTGAGGGAGGGTCTTCATGACTTGTTTTGCACCGGGGCTCTTTGCAAGCTACACACAACACAGGTAAGCTGAAACAAGATGTTTTGCTCAAGAAGCTCGGTTTCGAAGAAATTGGAGTGAATCAAGGTAGTAGTTAAAGGATACATTAGTTGTCGCGATCACCGCCTCGATCTGCAGAGTTTAACATTCCCCATTAGGCCGTTTGTATTTGACATTTTTGAAGGTAAATACAAACTTGCGTTTACCAAGTCGGTGCGCTGTCAAGTGGGTTTTGAATACAGATTGCGGATTTCAAGCAGCTTCCTGGACTTTAGAAAACAAAAATGGTAATGTACAGTATTACTTCGAAGTTTAATTCAAATTTTTGAATGACTAGCAAGGCCACGGCTGATAAAATGACTGCAAAAGCCGTCGGCAAAAACTCAAGCTTTCCCTTCAGCGTGAAGAATTAATTTGAACATCCTGTCACACAGCAAAGCATGTCTGCGAAATTTTGAATATTTTTTTGTTTTTAGGTAGTTTTTTTGCCTCATCTTGAATGAAAATTTATCGTTATTGAACTTCCTGTCATGTTTCTTTCAATTGGTTACCTTTCTTGGGAAATTTTAGGTTTTTAAAGTTAACAGTATTTTTGCCCCATGGATTTCTGCATATTTAATTTACAGCGACCTCCGCGGCTGTGTTTGTTTAGTTTATTTGCCTCGTTCAAATACATTTTTTGGAGTTTTATTCAGCTACTACAAAACTCCTGAGAAAAGAACTACGTGGGCACTAATAACAGTTGAAATACAACTTATCTCAAAATAATTGGCTTGTTTTTGTCGTGTTGTTTAGTTAAAGCCTTCATCTTTCTTTCACTGTGCTGCATTATTTGTCACACACGAAGAAATTATCTGATTTCTTGTTTTTAAATTGTTGTTTAGATATGTCTTTTTGCTTTTATTTTCCGGTGTTTTCTCAAATGTTATCTTCTATAGTAAAAGAATGGAAATTTTGTTGTTTTCGGTTTCATTTTTGCATGTTCAATGTTCTCGCCTTTTGTCGTGTGGTGAAGAAAAATATAACCTCTTGTTTTCTTATCAGTTTTAATACACCTCAAGTTGAGGTTTTTTTTTATATATCTTTTAATATTTTGGCCCATCATTTGTTCAACTTAAAATAAATGATGTCTTGAAATCTGATCTTATCAAGAGCAATAATCATTATGGCTCCTGATCTTATACATGGCTGTGGTTATTGGGCATATGGTTTATTTTTCTGCTTACGTACGCTCGCTCTGAAATATTTCAAAAAAAATCCAGGGCCGGGTTGTTCAAAACACAATTAAGCTAATCCAGGATTAGTGTAAATTTTTATTTCAATTTTGTAACTTTTCAATGAAGTTTTCTGTTCAAATTTTTCGTCCCTCAATTTTGGGTTTGACTAATGTCAAACTCCAGGAAACATGGACAGTGTAAACACTTTTATTCAAGAGAAATTAGAACTCTGATTAACTTTTAATCCTGGATTAGCATTAATCGGCTTTTGAACAACCGGACCCAGGGAATTAGGGGTAGGCTGTAAATCATTATGTCACACCCATGTTTTCATGTCAAAACTTATACAAATTTTAAATTTGAATCCGAGCAAGTGGAACAAGTGGACTTCATTTTGTAGAAGTAGAAGTCTACTTGTGGCAAGTCTATCTGGAGGTATTCATGCAGGAGGTAAGCATTAACTTTGAATGGCTACCCTGGAACTGCAAACACTCATGCCCTGTCCACACCATGCAGGAGAAATTTGAAAGGGTGTTAATCACTCTGAAAACACATCAAATGTTTTCTGTCCACACTTCGTTGGAGACGTAACAATCACTGGTCATTTTGGATTTGTGTTTGAGGAAATTGAGACATCATCATTTTGGAAAAGCTCCATTTTGAACATGTTTTCCGTCCACATTTAAACACAAAGCCGGTGTTTTCAAATTCCTCGGGTTTGAACAGTGTTTTTGTTTGAAGAACGCCTGTTTTTGTGGCGAATTATTGTGGACGGAAGACCGTAGAAATAAAGCTGCGTTTTCAAATTTCTCTGTCGTAGTGTGGATGAGGCCTCACTATAGTTGTTTATCAAGTATTACAAATCAAACCTGAAGGTCAAAATTGCTAAAATTAAGCACTGGTTGGTAAACACACACTGAGTATCAGATAAGATCGAAATCTCCGATGATATCACAAATTGTTCTTGTGGACAGACTGGTTGGTCGTTTCCACTGGAATGCTAGCAGCCTGATACCAAGAGTCTTTCTTCCCCTTGACCAGCAGTCGGGAAACAAGCGACCCTGGAGAGATTCGATTTGAAGTCCGAAAATATTGGACTTCCAGTTGAATTGTGCCTAGCTCATAAACACGTGGCTCAATTAAGTTGCTTGTGTTTTTCTTTAGCATGCAAGGGCACCTGTTTTTTTCTGCTCGTTTCATGTGCAAAAAAAAAAAGAGCCAAAAAAACAGGATGCTCTCGCAGGCTAGTTTTTCTTCCATCATTTTCATTGTTTTTAAAGCAAGTGAAACTAAATATTCTAGATATTCTTCACTGTGGATACTCTAGGCAACTTGTTCATTCTATATTCTGCACCATAGGCATACCTACATTGGTTACATGAGCTGGAAGTCTGTCTGTTTCCCTCGACAAAGGAAAATAACCCTCGTTTCTTCGTTGCCTTGTTACAACTTGAAATGAAAATATCGCCTAAACTTTGCATTTCACGGAATCTTTACATATCATTGGAAACTTCCATCGAAAATGTCATGAACGCGTCCTTGTACATCCTTATAAACAGAACCTGAAAATGGCGTTTTGCATCAAAACTTAAAACCCGTTTCTGTTTATCTCATTTGATATAGAGATAATGATTAGTGCTTTCATTAAGACAGTATTGCCTTGATTTTTCAATGTTCCCAATGTTCACTTTTCACCCACATTTACTGCCAACTATTTCTTGGTGAACCAGGAACAAAAATGAAAAATGTTTAAAACACATGACGTCGTCCACCCTTGTCAAATGTAAAAGCATGATTGTTTCAATTGTAATGCCTTCTTATCCAAATGTTAGTTATGCTACTTTGCTTCTTTGGTACCTTATTAGTGAACACTGAACTACTGCTCGAACTCTAAACATGAAAATCAACCACAATATTCCCTAAACCAGATCATATTAAACATAACCCAAAAAATATTTTAATTCATTTGTTCAATTCACCAGTTTGCTCACAGAGCACTTTGATTCATTAGGTTTGTACCTTTACTTTCCAATGGCCACAAGTTTATCAGCCTTTGGTTATTAAGTTTTAACCCTCCTTTAATAAAGTATTATTATTATGATTTATTATTATTATTATTATTATTATTATTATTCTCCCCCAGAGTAATAACCTGGCTTGAGCTTGCAATCTCCTTGAGCCTGAGATCCAATAAAAAAAAAAACCAGTCCCTGGTCAGCAGTCAACTTCAAAAAAACAAGTGACCTCAATGAGCACCCATGATATGGTCACGTGATACTGGTCAGCAGATACCTTGTTTTGACAGCTGTCAGTTAAGCATAATATGGATGTCCAATATCAAAGATAACGGTGCTATCCACTCAATTTTTGGAAAGCAAAGCATTATTTGTTGCCAGGCAACACAGCTTTCGCCCAAGGAAACCAAAGGTGGATTAGGTTATTTTAAGTTTGAGTAGTGATTTGTCACATTTTCTAGACATGGTCAAAAGTGGACTGTTCTTTACTTTTTCCTAAATGTGAACCACTAACTGTGAAAATCATGAGTTGAATGTACCATTTTGACTGAACGAAATGACTGCGATAGGAACAGTCCACTTCAGGCAGCATGAATTTTTTTTACTAGTATTATTTCTTAAATTTCTCTTTTCAGTTTATTTATGTATTTAAGAGCCACTGTCCACAAAAATCAAACAAAATCGAAAGAATTTTTTTGGTAAGGGTAGAAAACTCAAATTCGCTCATCTTTGACATAAATTATAGCTACAATCATGGACAAAAGCAGTTGAGACACCCCCCCGAAAAAAACTTGTTACATTGAATGCGAGAGTTTTTCAATCTCCAATTTTCACATTGCAACCCCCTCTCCCCTTTTCATTGTTGTAACCAAGAGACAGTGTCCATGGAGCATATTTCAACATCATCACTGTTGTCGATTCAGCAGTACTTAGCATCATTGTTTAGCAAACTACAGTAGAACCCAGTAACTCGAACTCTGAAGGGAAACAGAAAACTGTTTGAGTTAACAGGGTTTCAAGTTATCAGGCTCAATTAAAATATTTAATTTTCCAGGTTAATTATTAAGACTGAGTTTACCAGAGGACCAGGCAGGGGTGATACATGCCATCTCTCCTTTTTGGATGAAACTTTGCCAGATTGAAGGTACTACCCAAAAACTCTAAAAGACAAAGTGGGTTGGCTTTGGGATTTTTCCCTTAGGAGTTAGACCACCCCCCATGGTTTTTTGCCTAAAATCCCAAAAATGTCTCTAAAATAAGCATCAAATTTAGACACCACTCCTGCTTACAGAATACATTGAATTTTATTGGTATTTCACACAAATAAAGATTGGACCTATTTTAATTCACACCAGGAATTTCAAGTCATTTGAAGTGAGAGGTGCCAATCAAGGAATGTCATTTCCTACCCATGTCATGCAACATTTAGCTATAAGGCAAATTAGCTCAAATTCTGACTCAAATATTGTTAAAATCCAACTTTCTAAATCAAAACTAATTTCATCACAGTTTAGAGTCACTCTTGGCCTGATGAAATCAAGAATAAAATTTTTGGCATCTGTTATTTTTTGGTAACAAAAGCTCTTCAAACAATATTACAAGAGGTTAGTTTTAACAAAGAGACTAGGGCGAAATCTAAAAACATTTGATATTATAGAATCAGTTTATCGAAGTTATTTCTATGTTAATGTCATTAACAAGGTCTTTGAATATTATTTAGGGCAGTGGAAGCTCAATGAATGCAAAACTCTTTGCAATATCCCTTAACCCTCGGACATACAAGGGGGGGTGGGGGTTGGATGCCATCCCCCCAATAAGGTATTTTCAAAATTTTGAAAAGACAATGTACTCTAAGGGGCTGAAACTTTCAGTTGCCGTTCATTCTTCCTTCACGAATATTGTGATATGTCAATTGTGTCCATCATTTTTTATGTTTCCATAGCAACTGCTAGTTTCATGTAGGTTTGGCCAAAAATCAACTTTTTTGGACAGAATTCTGTATTGTTTCCAGTTTTCTTCAAATTCCAGAAATTCACCAATTTGTAAATTTCATAAGCATTTCTGTTATTTGTTGACTTTTTAAGAAAAAAAGTAAAATTCAAGATGGCAGATCCAAGATGGTGGATCAAATGACGTCATTTGGCATCACATGATGTTACAACCAACAAATATGGTGTCATTTTGTAGGACAAGCTCAGGGCTATCTAATCAACGTAAATTTATTTTACTGTGCCTAAACAGAGCGCAAACCCAACGGGCTTCCATCCATTTTCCCCTTATACCACACTGGGGGTACGAGTTAGTTAAAATAACAGTGCAAAACACCTAAATTCTATTCGTATAATTTAAATATGGGAATAAAGGGTCATGATATTTAAATTCTAAAACATTGACTAGTTAGATGAGAGTTTTTCTGGGCAAATCTCACTTTTTAGATTACCCTTGAAACCCTGCTCGATCATCATGGACGGGTCACATGCATGATGTTGCAATTGATTATTGTCAACTCTTACTTTACACTCAGCATACAAACTCATCAATCCTGAGAAGTATTATTGGCTGAAATTATTGTTTGTCCTCATGTATTAACTCTTGAGCTCACCAAATGAATATCCATTTCATGAGAATCGAGTTAAAAAACATCTATGATTTTTTTTACTTTGCTTCATCAGGCAGGCAAGTAAATCTTAATTGGTATAAAAAGAAACATTGTGCATATAATTTTGAAAGCATGGGAACAAGAACCAAAGACCTTGATCAGCAGCAAATAATATCACCAAGTGATGATTAATAGTTTGTTGTTGTTATTATTATTTATTACATTTATTTATATTTATTGTTGTTATTATTTATTACCACTGTGCCAGGGATTTCAATCTCTATTTATACATGTAGATGTGCACAATCCAGTGATAATAATGGCTTCGATGCTTTGCTCAATTGTAACTTTTTTGACAGAAAAGCTCGACAATACTGGATGTTACCTTTGTTCTCATCTCATCCACTCACTTCCCAACCTTAGAGAGTGCACAGGCATTAAGATCATCAGATATGATTTCAGTGATCCACAGGCTGGAAAGGACCTCTGTGACAGAAGAATGGCCACAGTGCAGAGCTATTTGCATCGTAACATAAATGAAGGCCATGACATTAAAAGTGCTAGTGATATCCTATGGCGGGTTAAAGGGTGTCAGGCATCAATAATATTGTTAAGACTCAAGAGTCAGGCCAGACCATGAAGCACACAATGTCTGGGATCCTGTTTCTAAATCTTTTTAGCTTCAAGTCTGGAGGTTTGAAAGTGTGGAAGGCTTATGATAGGCGGCCTGGAAAATGTTTCAAACCTGCACATGAGGAATGGATTTGGAAGACCTCAAGGGCCTACAGACTTATGCATAGAGCAGCCTTTAAATGAACTGCAAGAGAGACTGCTACTTTTACAGCCAGGAGTTTGACAAGTGTCAGCTCCAACAGCCTCAGTATAGGCATAGTTATAATTAATAGAAGGGGATTATTATGAAACTCAACAAAGTTCTTTGCTGTATGTTTTTGTTCTCTTTTTTGGCCTTGACTGTGCACAAAACACAATTGTTGCATACTACCGACCGACTAACAGACCAATAGAAACGTTTTGGTTATGTAATTCATGCATAGTATATGAGCGCAAAAATAGATTTTGCATGGTTGTGGACCTTCCAACACAAATCTTGGCATCTTTGTTTGCTCCTTTGATGTTTGCCAGGCTTCATAACCGTTCCCATCTATTAAGTATGGTCTAGGACCTCGCAATCTATCGAAGAAGAGTCCCAAGTTGTCAAAGCTACGAGAATGTATTGCTCCTAACCTGAAGAGGGATTCACAAAAGCATACCAATCTTTTGCAGTCTGCAGAGACAAATGGATACGGGTAAACACCTAATGAAGTTAGAGAGAGAGACGACATAGACAACATCAAGATAAAATGGGTTGAATTCCCAAACGTCCTTTAGTGATCATGATCCACACGAGAAATCTCAATGGGATGGGTCTGAAAACATCACAAAGAGGAACCCGCTTTTCTGAGAAAGTGAACACATCCGAAAAGAACATTCTTGGAAGGTGAGGGGACAGGACGAAAGTGTAGTGGATGAGTGCAGTAAGATGAGACTCTGCAAGACAGTAGTGACAGGACAATGTCCAACAAAGAAGACTAGCTTGCTGCAGACCAAATAGCCCAGTACGTCAGCATGTTGTCTGTAATGTACAGATTGAAGTGGCCAACTAGCCATACATCAGGCTGATCTGAGTCCATCTCAAGATGAAGCAGAAGAGATCTTGACCAGGCTTGCAGTATGAAGACAGTACTACTTGCCAGCTACTTTACCATCCACCACGTAGAATATGCAATAAAGTCTTGTGAAATGAAAAAACAAATCAGTTATTTCACAGCGCCATGGAGCTACGGATATTCACAGGAGGTTACTAAGCAGAAAAGAAAACGATAGCCAAGAGCCACTCAAGCTTCTTGAGTGCCTATAAAAATTAAAAACGTTCAACCAGGCTTAACCTTGCTGAACCTAAGGCACTGGTGCCATGTATGTTGTCATGTGTGCTCACTTGGACCCTAGGTTTCAGATAATTTCAGCTACTAGATCTTCTTGAGGCTCAATATTTCCTCAGAATTGCAATTTTTTTCAGACATCCTCTTACTCGCAGACATGCAATCATTTACTATGTGTTGTGCTAACATCTTTGAGGTATAACCTTTGTCTGCTAATTCAGTATAGGAACTTTCAGAAGAAAAATGCATTTTCATAAAAGCTAGCTAAAGCTCAATCTTATAGTTCAAGTATTATATACAGCTGTACGTGTTTACCAAGATTTGCTTGCATGCCTGATGCAGCAAAATCAAAACTTCAAGGGTTTTTTGAACTCGGAATGAGGGCAAACAATAATTTCAGAAAAGAGTACTTCTCAGGATTGATGAGTTTGTATGCCGTGTATAAAGTAAGAATTGACTATAATCAATTGCAAGATCAAGCATTTGACCTGTGATGATTGAGCAGGGTTTCAAGAGTAATCTAAAAAGTGAGATATGCTGAGAAAAACTCTCATCTAACCAGTCAATGTTTTAGAATTCAAACATCACGGCTGTTCATTCCCATATTTAGATTGTACAAATAGAATTTAGGTGTTTTGCACTGTTATTTAACCCTTGGACGTACAAGCTAACTCGTATCCCCACTGTGGTGTAAGGGGGAAGTGGATGGAACCTCCTTGAGTTTTTGTTCTGTTAACACACGGCGTACTAAACTTACATTGATTAGATAGCCCTGAGCTTGTCCTACAAAATGATACCTTAATTGTTGGTTGTGATGTCATAATGTCAAATGACGTCATTTGACCCGCCATCGTGGATCTGCCACCTTGGATTTTACTTTTTTCTTAAAAAGTCAAGAAATAAATGGAAATTAATACAAAATCAAGCCAGAATGCTCAGGAAATGTACAGATTGGTGAAGTTCTGGAATTTGATGAAGAAAACTGGAAAAAATACAGAATTATGTCCAAAAAAGTTGATTTTTGGTCAAACCTACTTGAAACTAGTGGTTGCTATGGAAACATAAAAAATGATGGACACAATTGACAAATCAAAATATCAATGAAGGATGAATGAACAGCTAATGAAAGTTTCAGCCCCTTGCGTAAATTGTCTTTTCAAAATTTTGAAAATACCTTGTTGGGGGGATTACATCCACCCCCCTCCCTTGTACGTCCGAGGGTTAAGGGATATTGCAAAGAGTTTTGCATTCATTGAGCTTCCACTGCCCTAAATAATATTCAAAGACTTTGTTAATGACATTAACATAGAAATAACGTTGATAAACTGATTCTATAATATCTAATATTTTTAGATTTTGCCCTTGTCTCTGTTAAAACTAGCCTCTTGTCATGTTGTTTGAAGAGCTTTTGTTACCAAAATATAACAAATGCCAAAATTTTTTTTCTTGATTTCATCAGGCCAAGAGTGACTCTAAACTGTGATGAAATTAGTTTTGATTTAAAAAGTTGGATTTAAGCAATATATGAGTCAGAATTTGAGCTAATTTGCCTTATAGCTAAATGTTGCATGACATGGGTAGGAAATGACATTCCTTGATTGACACCTGTTACTTCAAATGACTTGAAATTCCTGGTGTGAACTAAGAGAGGTCCAATCTTTATTTGTGTGAAATACCAATAAAATTCAATGTATTCTGTAAGCAGGAGTGGTGTCTAAATTTGATTCTTATTTTAGTGACATTTTTGGGATTTGGGGCAAACAACCAGGGGGGGTGGTCTAACTCCTAAGGGAAAAATCCCAAAGCCGGCCCACTTCTTCTTTTAGACTTGTTGGGTAGTACCTTCAATCTGGCAAAGTTTCATCCAAAAAAAGGAGAGATGGCATGTATCACCCCTGCCTGGTCCTCTGGTAAACTCGGTCTTAATAGTTTGTTGATTTTCAGTACTTTGGTATACAGTGTACAATACAGTGCAAATTAAAGTTATTTCATGAGAAACCAATACATTTTGTAACTAACGATTATGCATTCTTACGACAATGCAATACTGTGAATGTAACTTGGTTTATTTAATGCACTCAATTTATGTTCTCTTTTGCGTCGGGGTCATTCTATTGCTTAGGCACAAAAAATGACTGCAGCGTCTGCTGTCGTAGCGAGCTTCTGAAGATTCTTTCCGCTAATGCCTCTATTGCTGTACATCACTTCTGATTTCCTCTGCACCCTTGTTCACCGGCAAACTGTATGAATTCAGCACATCAACTGCGGATCTGACTTCGCTTGCAGTGATCTGTTCGTTGCACAAATTAAAATCAAATTGCTCCAGTCTTTGTTCTAGTGTTAGAATTCGATCCCACAATAAGAAAAGCTAATAGGATATCTCAATGGGTATCCGTGGCAAGTTATAAGAACCAGAAATTCCAGTTATCGGGGTAAATTTTGATGAAGGGAAACAAAATTTTGTTCGAGTTAGCAGGGTTTTCAAGTTATCCGAGTTCGAGTCTAACCACGTAAAAATGACTGAAAAGTTGGAATGAGACTCAGTTCGAGTTAGCGGGGGAGTTCAAGTAATCTGAGTTCAAGTTACTAGGGTTCTACTGTATAAATCCTGTTGCGCACCAATAAAGTGCAATTATTACGTCACATAGGTTAATTATTGGCAAGAATTATTTCACAAAATGGTTTTCAAGGAGCCACTGATGCAGAAAGGCAAAACTATGTTTTGTTTTTTACGTAAATTCAGGGCGCAAAGGAGCAATACATTGTGAGAAAATACAATATTTCCTGTGCATCTCTTTACCGTATCCTTAACAAGAAAAAATCAAGTTCGACAAGGGCTAAATTCAACATATACCCTGAATTTTTCATACTGGTTCCATCTTTTCTTGGCTTACCTGTTAACTTTGTCTTTGCCTCTGTGAATGTCATCACAACAAGCCAAAGGCAATGGAACAAAATACAAACGCATCTGATTGTTAACACAAGCAGGAAAACAGGTACTGCTGCTGGGAACAACGAAAACAAAAGAAAAGAAACTGTCTTTTTATACTTTGAGTGAAGCTGTGTGACCGTAAACCTGCTCCTGTACACGCTCGATTTCAGTAGTGAAGCTTTTTATCTGAACAAGAAAATAGGTGTTTTGGTGACGTTTTCAAACTTACTCTCATGGTTTACATTGTTTTGGAGTGTAATTCTGGACGGTTCACATGGGCAAAACATTACATTTCAATGGTTAGGGTTAGGCCTGCAGTGCGTGCAGAGAGCTAGATAATAAAGCTCTGAGGGAGATAAATTATGCTCCCTCATCATAGGCCTGCAGTGCATGCAGAGAGCTAGGTAATAAAGCTCTGAGGGAGATAATTATGCTCCCTCATCATAGGCCAGCAGTGCATGCAGAGAGCTAGATAATAAAGCTCTGAGGGAGATATGAAAGGCCGCGTGCAAGAACGTCCCCTAGATTTTTTGGCCATTTTGAAAGTGTTCAAAAATAGCTGAATTTTGGCATGTAGGCTTCGTTTTACCTGAGAAACATTGCTCTGAATTTTTTTTGGCTGGGGCGCTCTTCATTCTTGAGAAATAACGTATGCAAAAAGCTCAGTTTTCCAAGCGGCATCTTTTGGAGATCTTTTGTTGAACAAAAAACAAAAGAAACCTTATTATTTTGTTGAACAGCAAACAGGCAGACTGTTTATAGTGTATTCCACTGAATCTTAGCTGTCTTAAAGTCAAAGGAAAATAGTATATAGAGTGGAAATCTGGGAACAGATTGTTTACATCGGTTATTGTGACGTAAAATGAAAATACCATCGAACAAAAAAGAGATGTGCCACATTAGAGCTCTGTCAACTAATATCTTAAGCATTGTGTTAAAGTACCTTGTGTGCCTGCCTGGTGGTTGAGAGGTATCATAAAGCCTCGATAAACCCGTAAGTCATCAGCATGTTTTAAAGAATCAAAATGTGTTCTGAAACTTCGAAGGTAGCTGATATACCGTAATCGTGTTATCGGCGTTCGAAGTCAGATCGAGCCAGGCAGCAAAGTCCAAGAGCAGTTCTTGCCCAAGAAAAATACCCTCTCGTGAGTTGTGGCCCATTTGCCAAGCGTTGCTAGTGTCAAAGTTTGGAAAGCAACTGGTTTTTGACTTATAAAATTTGTCTTGTATCGACCGCCATGTTTTCCTGCGCATGAGGTGTAAAGACCCTTCCCGGCATGCATTGCGATCACGCTCTGCTCGCATTTCTCGAGCTGGTAACTAGATTGTTTCGGCTTTTTTTCCTTTAAAGATAATAATGGCCAACAAGTAGCGATTGATTGTAACATAGATCTGTGATCCAGGTTGAGTTGATTTTATTTCATATCGGCCTGATTTGTAGTGTTTTGAACTTCTGGGATCAGCGGACATGCAGAAGTATGGAGACCCGTATGTTGCGCAGAAGGGTTAATTTGTTAATCTGTTAGGCAGTGCATGACATAAAGCTATGATCGCATTTGTCGAAAAATATGTATTTATCTCGTGATTTTTAGCCATTTAAGACGTTGCTGTATTTGGAAAAGTGCTTATTTGATGTTTATTTGTTCAGTGCTGATAATCATTGTCCCAGATAACCAAAGTAAGTTCCAGATGTTAACACTATTTTCCGGCCGCCATATTTTACCTATTTAAACCTGAAATCAACATTTTTGAACTTATACGTTGCGTGAAATGAACATTTTGCTGTTTTCTAAGTGAAATAAACATCCTTGCCGTCACGCGTTACGTGAAATCAACATTTTTACCTATTTAGACCTGAAATTAACAATTTTTAGCTTGTAAGTTGCGTGAAATTAACATTTTGCTGTTTTCTAAGTAAAATCAACATCCTTGCCATCATGCGTTAACGTGAAATCAGCATTTTTACCTATTTAGACCTGAAATCAACAATTTTTCGCTTATAAGTTGTGTGAAATTAACATTTTGCTGTTTTCTAATTGAAATCAACATCCTTGCTGTCACGCGTTAATGTGAAATCAGCATTATTACCTATTTAGACCTGAGATCAACAGTTTTTAGCTTATAAGTTACGTGAAATTAACATTTTGCTGTTTTCTAAGTGGAATCAACATCCTTGCCGTCACACGTTAACGTGAAATCAGCATTTTTACCTATTTAAACCTGAAATCAACATTTTTGAGCTTATACGCTGCGTGAAATTAACATTTTGCTGTTTTCTAAGTGAAATCAACATCCTTGCCGTCACGCATTAACGTGAAATCAGCATTTTTACCTATTTAGACGTGAAATCAACATTTTTGAGCTTATACGCTGTGTGAAATTAACATTTTGCTGTTTTCTAAGGGAAATCAACATCCTTGCCGTCACATGTTAACGTAAAATCAGCATTTTTACCTATTTAGACCTGAAATCAACATTTTTGAGCTCATACGCTGCGTGAAATTAACATTTTGCTGTTTTCTAAGTGAAATCAACATCCCTACCATCACGGGTTAACATGAAATCAACATTCAATCCTTTTTTGATCTAAAATCGACATTTTTGAGCTTTTACGTTGCGTAAAATTGACATTTTGCTGCTTTCTAAGAGAAATCAACATCCTTGCCGTCGCGTGTTAACATGAGTCAACATTTTAAGCACTTTTGACCTGAAATCAACAAATTTGAGCTTATATAAGTTGCGTGAAATTGACATTTTGCTGGTTTCTAAGTAAAATCAAAGTCCTTGCGGTCGCGGCGGGCCGATCCTTTGTTATAATAGACCGAGGCAAGACTTCGACTTATAACAAAGGCTTGGCTTGGCTATTATAACAAAGGATCGGCTCTGTTTATTATAACAAAGGCCCGGCTTCGTTTATTTGAAGGACTCGGCGGGAAAAGGGCGTCAGGTGTTTTAATCAAAAGTGAACTTTGTCGAAAACGCTCCAAATTTCGCATGCAGTTTCGTTTAGGTATGTTAAGCAATGTCCTGTAGTTTTCGCGCTAAAGTTCGCTTCGTTCTCGAGCTATTGCGTATGCGATAAACCACTCGGTTTATCCAACCTGTGTGCCTTTTTTGCATGCGTTATTTCTCGAGAACGAAAAGCAACCTAGAAGTGTAGGGTAAAACACAAGACATAGTCGAGTGTTTTTCCCTACTTCTTGAGTGCTCTACCACTTCCTAAGTGTTTTACAACAGAACAGAGCACAGTCGAGGCTTCTTTATTTGTTTTATGATAAAGAATCTGATAATTTTGCCATGAATTTGGCTGAAATTTCAAATCAAACTTTATTTTCCAAACGAGTAAAAGTGGCGTCAGCTGTGCTCTGTTCTCTCATAAAGCACGCTAAAATAAGCCAATCACAATATTTGTTAGAAATGTTCAAATAATTCGATTGGCTAACAAAGCAACAGCACTCAATCACAAACTGGACTTCAGCTAAGCTTTTAGTTTTGAATAGTTTCAAACAGCTTTCGAGAGAAGAATGATCCTTTCAAAGTTCGCTTTTCAGTTAATTTTAAAATAAGGATCTAACAGCAGGTAAGGGTTTGTTAGTCCAGAGGAATCCAGCTGTATTGTGGCTCATGAAAACATGCACTTTTCCAATGGAAATTACGAAACAAGGAGCTCAAAGCTTGCGGATGAAATGCGAAATGTTGAGTTGAATTTGAAAGGAGCTACAGTTATTTATGGCTTGCAGCCACTTGCAGCAAGATTGCCCGAACTAGTGTAAAAGTTAGAAAGACTAAACTGCTCCCACTGGTTCTACTCCGAGCACAGAAGAGAATATCAGAGCAAGCTTTGAACTGATTACTCGTCAGTTCACTTCGCTGAGATGACCAGAGAACGAGCGTTACTACTCTGCATGTAAGTGTTGTTTGAACAATTGAGCATTTTTACAAAAATAAAGCTTCTCTTCATAAACAGAGACAGCTCAATTGTTATTTTCTGTTGTTGTTTTACTTCTTAAGTATAATTTCTGCCTTCGTGACAAATATAATGTCTTAAATCAAAGCACTGGTTAGGTTGAGAATTTGTTTACTTCACTAGGTGTTTTATCGGCGGGAATCTAGCAACACTTGTTATTTCATTACAGTTTTAACACTACTGTTGCTACTAATGGTCTCCGTGAGCCATATTTGTGGCAGACATAGAGCTCGTTTCCATTGCCTTTGTCTAAGTCACAGGGGATGTTAATTTGGGTCAAATTTGTCAAAATTCTGAAGCAAAAGGTTACCATCATCAACCCGTGCTCTATTCTCTGATAAAGCATGCTGTTTCAGCCAATCAGAGCATGTGTTATATGGAAACTTTATTATAAAAAAGAATAAGGTTCCACCATTTGCTGCTGTTAATGGATGCAGTTTCCAACAAAACCAGAATGTTTTGAATTAAACAAGTTCGAATGAAGACTACTCCCTCCAAGGTTAGAATTTCAAAATGTAATGCAGGCTCCAAGAGGAAAGCAATTGAAAATAACAGGCAATGTTAGTAATGTACCAGCAGATGTACCGGCAGATGCTACTAGCACTGTGAATTTGTTACCTAGGTTAGAAAATGAAACTGGGACAATTAAAGTGAAGCTCAAAAGATGATTACAGTACAAAAGTTCTGCATTGTCTATGTAAGGCCACATAAAGTAATTCAGGCTGCCTTCTGGCTTATGGAAAACAGTGATCTTTATAAAGAGCAACTTAAGTAAGATGTTAACTTTCTGTTGATGTTACTGTAAATTAAATGATTAACAAATAAAGAAGCCCCGACTGTGCTCTGTTCTGTTGTAAAGCACGCAAGAAGCGGTAGAGCACGAAAGAAGTGTAGGGGAAAACATGAGACGTAGTCGAGTGTTTTTCCCTACTTCTTGAGTGCTCTACCGCTTCCTAAGTGCTTTACAACAGAACAGAGCACAGTCGAGGCTTCTTTATTTGTTTTATGATGAAGAATCAGATAATTTCCCCACGCATTCGGCTGAATTTTCAAACCAAACTTTATTTTCCAAACGAGCAAAAGTCGCGTCAGCCGTTCACTGTTCTCTGATAAAGCACGCTAAAATAAGCCAATCACAATCCTTGTTAGAATTGTTCAAATAATTTGATTGGCTAACGAAGCGACAGCTGTCAATCACAAACTGGACTTCAGCTAAGCTTTCAGTTTTGAGAAGTTTGAGCGGCTCTCGAGAGAAGAACGATGCCTTCAAAGTTCGCTTTTAAGTTAATTTTTAAATACGGATCTCAAGGCAGGTAAAGGTTTATAGTCCAGAGGAATCCGGCCGTATTGTGGCCCATGAAAACGAGCACTTTTCCAGTGGAAATTACGAAACGTGGAGCTCAAAGCTTGTGGATGTAAATGCGAAATGCCGGGTTGAATTTGAAAGGAGCTACAGTTATTTATGGCTTGTAGCCGCATGCAGCAAGATTGCCCGAACTAGCATAAAAGTTAGAAAGACTTAACGGCTCCCACTGGTTCTACTTTGAACACAGAAAAGAATATCAGAGCAAGTTTTGCACTGACCACTCGTCGGTTTACTTCGCTGAGATGACCGGAGAATGAGCATTACTACACTGCATGTAAGTGTTGTTTGAGCAAATGAGCATTTTTAATTGTAAATTTACAAAAATAAAGCTTCTCATCATAAACAGAGACAGTTCAATTGTTTTCTGTCGTTGTTTTACTTCTTAGTATAATTTCTGCCTTCGTAACAAAATTAATGTCTTTATTGAAGCACTGTTTAGGTTGAGAATTTGTGAATTTCGCTACAGCTGTACGTGTTTTGTCGGCCGGAATCTAGCAAAACTTGTTATTTTAGTACAGTTTTAACACTACTGTTGCTAGCAATGGTCTCTGTGAGCCATATTTACTGCAGAAAAATAGCTCGCTTCCAGTGCGTTTGTCTGAGTCACAGGGGATGTTTAATTTGGGTCAAATTTGTCAAAATTCCGAAGCAAAAATTTGGAAGCCAACTTACCGTCATCAACCCGTGCTCTGTTCTCTGATAAAGCACGCTGTTTCAGCCAATCAGAGCGCACGTTATATGGAAACTTTATTATAATATTCTTTACTTCAAATAAAAATGTTATGTGTTAATAGGTAGAATAACTTTTACAAATAAGAAACATCAAAAACATTTGTTGATATGTACCACTTAAGAAAGTCAGACTAACTGTTACAAATAAGAAGCATTTTCAAAACATTTCTAATTGTTCATGTTAATAATATACCACTTAAGTAAGATGCTAACTGTCTGTTGTTACTGCAAATTAAATGATATATTTTAGTTCCAATAAAAATGTTATGTTTAGTTCAGTTCCATAGTATTTAAATGTTTCATTACGTAAGAAGTATGTATCCTCCCTTGCAGAAAACATCAATACCATAACCTGCTTTGCTCTTCAATGAGATGAATAATTTGCAACAAAAAGTATTTTTTCAACTTGCTATTCTTGCTACTAGGAAAATTGTTAACTCGACAAACTCTTTCCTAAGGATTTCTATGCCTTCGGAAAGACAACTCATTCTAAGATACAATAAAAGAAAGGAAAAGAGGGTTTCTTGATGCAGTCCTGTAGCTGTTTTGCCCAACATAAAAGAAACATTCACCAACAAAAGGCAGCAGACACATAAACGTATTGCGTACCTATTTTTTTAGTTTCTGAAAGGAATTTACAACTTAAATGTCGAAATATTGAAGCACTGAACCCACCAGCAAATAGAATCAATTAGTGGCTATGAGGCACTCAACTTGGAAAATGGATTGTCTGTAAATAGTGATAACTTTGATGTCACTTGAGGTTTCAATCCATTGGTTAAAGTGCCCATAACCTCAAAATTTTTTATTTTCCCATCTGATCCTATATTTCACGCAATGAACTTCTGCAAAAAAATTTTTCGATTTGGATACATTATGTAAAACACAATGTTTATGAATTTTTAAAAACCTAAAAATCCTATTTTCTTGTGGTTGGCCTGTGCTGCTGATCCCAAGATCTACATGCTCACAATTCGCCACATGACTGAGGTTCAGGAACCCTAAGTCAACAAAAATACAACGTAGGAGCAACAATACAGAATTGTTTGTCATGGATGAAGAGTTGTCTGGTACAGATAGCGATAACTCCGCAGAATACGGTCAAGATGAATTTGAAAATGTACATGTAGAAGTGGAGGCCGCAGAAAGCGAAGCGAGTGGTCGAAACTATGAATGTGAAGACGATTTGCTTGAGCCATACACAGATGAACCGCTGGAAGAGAAGAATGGCTAGAAAATTACTGTAAGGGACAAGAAGAAAAACAAAACTTAAAGGAAGGCCTGGAAAACAGCGAAATGAGTCAAGCCTGAAGTCACGTGTTCCTGAATCTATGTCACACACCACCCGGTGTTGCCTAACTTTACAAACATCTCAATGAGCAAATGGCATAACACTCTTGCTAATTATGCTTACAAGAGGCCCAGCGGGACATCTGGTATTTTTGCGCGTGCGTGAGGTCAATATGTTAATAAGACTAGTAGTTTAAATTCTGTGGCAACGGTCAAACTAACATCCTTCAAATTATATTAGAGCTAGTCATTGTCGCTGTTCTTATAATTTCCTTTTCGTGATCATCGTCTACCAGAGGTCAATCATTCATTTTGGGAAAAAGCTGTAAGGTTGTGTTTTTCGGGGTTTGTCTGTTCAGCCGTCTAATGTTGTAAATAATTGTTTATTTTTGTTCTATTTTCAGTCAAACTCGTTGTTGTGAATAAACTTAAACGTTTGTTCCCTTTCTAAAACGATGTTTGGAGACTGATCGAGATTGGCTTCGCGATATGGTGGTAACACTGTTTGAAGCTTTCCTTAATGTTTGAGATGTCTGTGGATCGTGGAGTAAATTCGGTGACTGAAGCAGCGGAAGATGCAACCAGCGGAGTTCGGATGAGACATCCTAATGTCACTATTGATCAATCCCAAGTCACATACGAGCGAAATCTTTGTTTGAAGGCCTCTAGAAGTGCCGCTAAAGGAGTTATTACCCATAGGCGAAATGAAGCAAGAGAGATGATGTCAGATTTTGGCAACCCTTATGACATTGAACGAAAGCTTGTACAGTTAGATGAAGCGATAACAGGCTTCGAAGCAGCGCACCAAGGGTATCATAATCAACTGGATGATCAGAACGAGATCGAGGATTCACTTGAATACTACGAAGTTACAATGCTTCTTGCTAGCGATTCCAAAAGAATTATCGAGGATTGGATATAGAAATTTAAACAACCATCGAGAGCAACTAATCTGTCGAACTTGGACCCTGAGGACTCAATTAGCAATGTTGGCTCACGAGCTACATCAAAGGTTCCGCAGAAATCTAAGGCCAGTTCAAGAGCAAGCTCCAGATCTTCCAGACGAAGTTAAGTCAGTAGGGCTAGGATAGCAGCGGCAGCAAAAAGAGCATCTTTAACGGCCGAAGCCTCCATGCTACGAGAACAGCAAGCCTTACAACAGGAAGAATTACGCCTGCAACAAAGAAAGCAAGAGTTAGCATTTGAGACTGAAATTGCTAAAGCCAAAGCTGAAGAGCGTGCCCTCGCAGAAGCCGAAGCCAGGATTCCAGAGCGTCGCGCGAAAGAAGGTTTTGGAAATTCGGCACCTGCTGTAAAAGTTGAATCCTGTTTAACTAAAGAGCCTAGGAAAGGTCAGCAACTCCCTATAAGGATCACACATTATCCGGTAGCTGAAGTAGATGTTAAAGAATCTCGGCATCGTACATTTGAGGACAGGGAATCTCAATATTCCACTTCAAGTGAAGAGGGATTACATCTATTATTGGATTTGCAACGTCAACAGCAGGAGCAGAATCGTAACATGCTGAATATTCAGCAACAGCAAAACCAGCAAGTGCAACAACTGCTAAAGCAACAACAGCTTCACACTTTAGCTCTGACTTTGCCACAACTTGAAGTCCCCACGTTTACCGGCGATCCTATTGAGTATTGCCGCTTTATTAGAGCCTTTGAGAGCATGATCATGGCGAAGACCACAAGTTATAGTGCGAGAATGTATTACCTCGTGCAGTACACGGCGGGCGACATTCAGGAGCTGATGCGTAGTTGTCTAGCAATGGATTCAGAGGAAGGGTATCAAGAGGCTCGAAAACTGCTCGCTAAACAGTATGGGCAGCCGAACAAGATTGCTTCCGCTTATGTAGAACGCGTAACTAATGGACCAGCGATAAAAGCGAAGATGGGGCAGCATTACAGTCGTTTTCTGCTCTCTTGACAACCTGCAAGAACACATTGAATGAGATCGGATACCTAAGCAAGATTGAGAACCCAGACAGTCTAAAGAAAGTAGTGGCCAGACTTCCTTTCAGCCTACAACAGAAATGTGGCGAAGTTGCAGATGAAATAACGGAGGCAAAGGCAAGGGAGGTGACGATTGCTGACATTGCTGATTTTGTAGAGAAGAAAGCCCGCATACTAACGCACCCGATATTTGGAGACATTATCAGCGAGCCAAAAAGCGAAAGTGTCCTTGACGGAAAAAGACCAGGAAATAGAAGACTCTCCTCGTTTGCGGCTGATGCCCATAATCTCAAGCTTTAGAACCAAGTAAAGCTTTAGAACCAAAAGAAGTTAGAGAGAGTCAGAATGGAGGTCCATATGCGGCTAAAATGTTGTTGGGCTGGGCCATCAATTGCCCACTTGGTAGGAACGGAAGCGCTAAATGCACTTCAAACTTTGTTCGAGCTGACACTGCCCTTGATCAACAGTTTCAGAGGTTCTGCAACATGGAGTTCAACGATTCTCTTCTCCACATTGAGAAAGCAATGTCACTTGAGGACAAGAGAGCCCTAAACGTCATGGAATCCACTGCTGTTCTAAACGAAGGCCACTATGAGATCACAATGCTGTGGAGATTCTCTCCACTCTGCCTGCCAAATAACAGAATACTAGCTGCACACTGTCTGGAACTGCTATGAAGGAGACTCGTCAAAGATCCAGTCCTCTTCCAGAAATACACGGCCTTCATAGACAATCTTCTTGACAAAGCATATGTCAGAAAGGTCCCAGATAATCGGCTTTGTCGATCAGGCGAGGCTACCTGGTTTTTGCTGCACCACCCAGTCTTTCATCCGAAGAAACCCGGGAAAGTTAGAGTAGTGTTCGACTGTGCAGCGAAGTACAAGGGCATGTCCCTTAACGATGTGCTGTTGCAAGGCCCAGATATGACCAATACCCTGATTGGTGTTCTGACTCGTTTTCAACAAGAGCGAACTGCTATCATCGCCGACATGGAATCTATGTTTTACCAGGTCCGTGTTTGTCCAGACAATTCTGATGTACTGTGTTTCTTGTGGTGGCCCGATAACGATCTCCAAAGACAACCTGAAGAATATCAGATGACAGTTCATCTTTTCGGTGCCGTCTCCTCTCCAAGTTGTGCAAACTTTGCTCTTAGGGAGACAGCCGAAGACACCTTTCAAGGATTCGATTTCGAGGTGATCAATACAGTCAGAAGAAACTTATACGTAGATGACTGCCTGAAATCTGTACCTAGCGAGAGTGAAGCTATCCATCTGACCGCTGACCTCAGAAGACTGCTAGAAAGGGGAGGCTTTAATCTGACTAAATGGGTCTCAAACTCTCGCAAACTTATCGAATCATTACCCGAGTCTGACAGAGCCAGATCATTCAAAGACCTTCCTGATAATCAAATGCCCATTGAGCGTACTCTTGGGGTCTGTTGGGACGTAGAAGGTGACACATTCTGTTTCAAGATCGAAGTCAACGACAAGCCCCTCACAAGAAGAGGATTGCTATCTGTCGTTTCCTCAGTGTATGATCCGCTTGGGTTTGCAGCCCCAGTGATACTCCCAGCCAAAGCGATATTGCAAGATTTATGCCAAAAGAGATTGGAGTGGGATGACCCAATCCCTACCGAGGAAAAGGAACGTTGGCTAAAATGGTTGAAAGATCTGCCCAAGTTCGAACGCTTCTCAGTTGATCGCTGCTTTAAGCCACAGAACTTCGGGAGAACTGCCTCGCTGCAACTACACCACTTCTCAGATGCTTCACAGCAAGACTACAGTGCAGTCTCTTATCTCAGAACTATGGATGACAAGGGCACAATTCATTGTTCATTTGTGATGGGAAAGCCATGTACTGCTCCTCTGAAGTCCATAACGATACCAAGGCTAGAATTGTCAGCAGCTGTTCTTGCATCAAGGCTGGACAAAATTATTAGACGAGAGATTGACCTTCCAATACATGAGTCCGTGTTTTGGACAGACAGTACTTGTGTGATGAACTACATAGGAAGCAATGACAAGCGATTTCACACCTTCGTTGCTAACAGAGTGGCGATCATACATGATGGATCTTCCCCGTCTCAGTGGAGGTACGTGAACACCGAAGCGAACCCGGCAGATGATGCCTCAAGAGGTCTGGCAATAGACTCGCTCATTAAGAAGAATCGTTGGATATGTGGTTCCGATTTCCTATGGGAACAGGAGTCAAGATGGCCTACACAGCCAACTACCGTCCAAGAAATACCTGACGACGACCCTGAGATCAAGAGGGAAACTCGCACATTTTCCGCTGTATCAGACTCTGGCACAAATAGTATGAACAAATTGCTCGAGAGATTCTCATCATGGTCTCGACTCAAGAAGATTATGGCCTGGATCCTGTGCTATTGGGACGGACTGAGAGCATCGTGCGAGAGGCGTAAAAGGGGATCGTCATTAGCACTGAAATCCACCGTTGGCAGGGAGAGTGAGTCGATCAATGTGGACGAGATTAACAGAGCAGAGAAAGAAGTCCAAAATTCGTTCAACGTCAAAGCTTTGAAGAAGAAATGTCCCATCTCGAACAGAAAGGAGGAGGCATTGGAGACAATAGCTCAAAGCGCTGCAAAGAGCAGGAATCACTGGCTAAGAAAACGAGTGCGATTTACAAGCTTGCACCAATGAAAATTGATGGTTTACTGTAGTTTGACGCAAGCTTCCATACCAAATGCCGCCAAGCACCAACTAATCCTGCCCAAGAAACATCACGTTGTCGATTTGATTGTGCGCCACTATCATCTAAAGTCGGGTCATTCAGGCCTGGAACATGTGCTATCCTTGATTCGTGAAAGGTTTTGGATCCTTAAAGCGAGAACTGCTGTGAAGAGCGTGCTACGCGGCTGCTTCGACTGTAAAAGGAGGCAAGCACCATTAGGGGAGCAGCAAATGGCAGATCTGCCTACAGACCGCGTGACACCTGAGAAACCGCCTTTCACGTTTGTAGGAGTTGACTGTTTTGGCCCATTCGTTGTGCGGAGAGGAAGAAGCCTTGTGAAAAGATATGGGGTCTTGTTCACCTGTTTGTCCGTAAGAACCATACATTTGGAGGTCGCCCAGTCTTGATACAGACTCCTTTATCAACGCAATGCGACGGTTCATTGCTCGAAGGGGACAACCTGAAGAAGTGAGATCAGACAATGGTGGAAATTTTGTTTGTGGGGAAAGGGAATTGCGTGAAGCGATCGAGGGCTGGAACCAACACAAGATTGGCAAATTTCTGCTACAACAGAATGTTAGATGGACGTTCAACCCCCCAGGAGGTTCTCACCATGGTGGAATTTGGGAACGTTGCATTAGGACGGTGAGAAAGGTTATGGGCACTTTGACAAAGGAGCAGATCCTTGATGATGAAGGCTTGGCAACGTTGTTGTGTGAAGTGGAGTCTATTGTAAATGGTAGACCGGTGACTAAAGTCTCATACGACCCAAGAGATATGGAGGCCCTCACACCAAATCATCTGCTCTTACTTCGCTCAGGACCTTTGGCACCACCTGGCCTCTTCTCCAAAGATGAAATTTACTCTCGCAGATGCTGGCGGCAGGTTCAATACCTAGCAGACATATTTTGGCATAGGTGGATCAAGGAATACCTCCCTTTCCTGCAAGAGAGACAAAAATGGAATAGACCCAGGAGGAATTTTGCTGTTGACAACATCGTCTTAGTAGCTGATCTGAGCTGCCCACGAAGCTGCTGGCCGATTGGTTGAATCTTGGATATTCATAGGAACACCCAAGATGGTTATGTGCGAAGAGTAACAGTGCAGACCAAAGGATCGATCCTACAACGACCAATCGACAAAATTGTCTTGCTTGAATCCGCTGATTAGGTGTTGGATCATCCCCAGTCATAGTATGGCGGAATTGTTTGGGACTCAGTGTGCAAATCACAAAGCGAGCGGGCTACGACGTGGGAGTTCCTGTGGATTTCCGCGATAAAGAACCTTACCGAAATCAGAAGGGAATCCCCTTCTTTGAATGCTACCTAAGAACTGAACTTATTATTCTTTACTTAGCAGTATTGTTTGGAACTATAAAATAGGTTTTGTTCTTTCGATTAGTTTACTATCACGCAAGCTGCGAATGTTACACTATTGTTTGGTAAATGCTATAGAATGCTGCATTTAGGGGCCGGAATGTAACACTCTTGCTAATTATGCTTACAAGGGGCCCCACCGGACATCTGGTACTTGCGCACGTGCATGAGGTCAATATGTTAATAAGACTAGTAGTTTAAATTCTGTGGCAACGGTCAAACTAACATCCTTCGAATTATATTAGAGCTAGTCATTGTCACTGTTCTTATAATTTCCTTTTCGCGATCATTGTCTACCAGAGGTCAATCATTCATTTCGGGAAAAAGCTGTAAGTTTGTGTTTTTCGGGGTTTGTCCATTCAGCTGTCTAATGTTGTAAATAATTGTTTATTTTTGTTCTATTTTCAGTCAAACTCGTTGTCGTGAATAAACTTAAACGTTTGTTCCCTTTTTAAAACGATGTTTGGAGACCAATCGAGATTGGCTTCGCGATATGGTGGTAACAAATGGCATTTAATTCAAAACCAACCATTGCTTAGAGAAATATTCAAAGAACCTCCACTTATCTCATATAAAAAAGGAAAATCTTTAAGAGATATACTCGTGAGAGCAAAACTATAATGAGAGGTCACTATAACTAGAGGTCACCCTTCACGCCATGAGCTTATGAGTCATGTCTGGCCTGTCAACACTACTTCACAACAAGAAATCAGATAATTTCTTGGCTGCACAATGAAAATAATACAGTGCAGCAAATGAAAATCAAAAAGACGAGAAAACAAGCCAATTTTATTGAGGTAAATCAAATTTCAACTGTGTTATATTAGTGCTCACTTAGTTCTTTTCTCTGGAGTTCTGTAATAGCTGAATAAGACTCAAACAAACATGTTTGAACAAAGTGCATAAACTAAACAAACAAACGGTGGAGGTCGCCATAAATTAGTTATGCAGAAATCCAGTGTGCAATAATACTGCTGCAATAATCTAAAATTGCCAAATAAAGGCAACCAAAGGAAAGAAACATGACAGGAAGTTCAGTAACAATACATTTTCATTCAAGACATAGATGAGGCAAAGAAACCTATCTATAAAAGCAAAAAATGTTCAAAATTGCGCAGACATGCATCACTGCTTGAACCGCATGCATAAGCTTATGTTCAAATAAATTTTCATGCTAAAGCGAAAGCTTGATTTTTTACCGACGATTTTTGCAGTCATTTTATGGGCCATGGCCTTACCAATTGTTCTAGAAGTTGAATTCAACTTCAAAGTAATACTGCACATTACCATTTTTGCTTTTTAAAGTCCAGGAAGCTGCTTTAAATCTCCAATTTGTCATCAAAACTCACTTGAAAGCGCACCAATCGTCATGCTTTTGTGGCGGTTGAAGGAAAAATTCTTCACCAGAAAGGTTTTAGGACTCTGTACACCTTGATATTCCACTCTGAGGCCACTTAAACATTGATTTGAGTTTTTTCTTTCCATTTTAATTCCCAAAGAAGTAATTTCTCCGATTTAGGGATGTTAACAAGACCTTGGAAGTTTGTAGATTTGGCCCACAACGCGGCATGATTATCACTGTTTTTGTAACGCTATGATTGGCTGGTCGTTTAGGGTGTGTCTAGGGGCAGAACAGCTTAAACAACGGTACACATACAGGCGTTATTTTTTTTCGCGCTCTTCCCCTTGTGCATGACTTACGCTTTGCGCTCGCCTCGCTTTTGCCTCTGTTCACCTAAAATACGCAAAAAAAATTACGCCTATTCTGCAGGCTACCATAAAATGGCCTTAAACAGCAGATGGTCAAAACTGGGGGTGGGGACTCCTATATGAAGAGGTCGGGGATGCTCGTCATCTCAAGTACAAATCAAGGATTTCGGTCTTACTTAGGGTGGTGGCAACAAAATGTCACCATTTTTAGCCGTCAAAGTAACCTTTAGGGTGCACACGAAGAAATAATAATTAAAAGAAACCCTCTCCTTTAATTTATGTTTTTAGGCTTGATTTCCGCTGATGTCTCGAGTACGCGAGTTGGGTCTAAAAGTGCGCAAGGGATCCTTTCTTGAACAATCACCTTGACTACGTGATATGCTTCTGATTGAACCTATTCCGTTTTAAGTGGTATCTTTTAAGGGTCTAATAAAGCTCAATCAACTCCCATATTAGTCTCCTTTAGGAGTTAAATTCAAATTTTGCGACGAGCATCCCTGGCCTTTTCATATGGGAGTTCCCCCCCCAGGGTTTCAAATGTCTAACAGGAAGTGAAGGAGTGATGGAGTGAAATCACCTCACCACTACAACTTGGAAACAGGTCTAAAAGTGCCCAAGGGATCCTTTCTTGAACAGTGGCTAGTAATCGAACCAGAAGCTTATCACCTTGACTAGGTGATATGCTTCTGATTGAACCTATTCCATTTTAAGTGGTAGCTTTTAGGGGTCTAATGAAGCTCAATCAACTCCCATATTAGTCTCCTTTAGGAGTTAAATTCAAATTTTGTGACGAGCATCCCTGACCTTTTCATATGGGAGTTCCCCCCCAGGGTTTCAAATGTCTAACAGAAGTGCAGGAGTGATGCAGTGAAATCGCTTCACCACTACAAAAATAATATTTTCCCAGTTTAAAAATGAGCCAGTATCCATGGCAATTCTTTGTGCATACCAGGAATTTCTATTTTAAAAGCGCTGTCACGTTTATTTTTCATTTAGTTTTCTCTAGCGACCAATACAATGTGGTAATGCCATCTCAAAATTGCTTTTATTATACTGTACACATAATTTCTACAATCTTGGAAAAATTTGGTAAGATTAGTTTGATAGTCTCCATTTTTGTTTAGTTTTTAACTGGAAAAAAAATTCTGTGAAACCACACGCCAAACAAAAATGCTCAAAATTGATCAATTTTTGAGTATCCTATCCAAGAAAAACAAATCCTGTTTTCAAAAATAATACGACTTTTTTAATTTTCACAAACATGTTTCGACGGTACATCCGTCATCGTCAGTGTGACGGTTATGAAAGTTTACAGTGATTTAAAACGTGCCTGTTACAAATCATACGTTACATTGAGTTGGAAAACAATACGTTAGATAAATTTTGAAGTTAACGGAAATAAAAAGATGCGTGTGCGCATGCAGCTATAGGGAAAGCATCAAATTGATGTGTTTGACCTGTTGATTAAGGTCGGGCTTTTCCCACTTGATGTACATAGACTCCTTAAGCTTAACTTGGTACTTGGTAGGTGCAGAGTCTAAGATCTTGAAGCAGTCTAAGTTACAAGAGGTACGGCATGACTCTGAAGCCTGAAAATGCTTATAAAGGTGAGAAGATCTGTCCGATGACAAGTGCTCGTGCACGCGCATGGAGAAATGTTAGCTTGTTTCGCCAACGTAACAAGCATTACAGCTTGCACAAGAAAATTTGTACACGATGTGCATACGGAGCCTGTCAGGGAGAGGATCTTTCACGTTGAACATGTTCTTAATTTTAAAGGTAGAATAAACAAATTTGATGTCCATGGGTTTGCAGAATTGATTGATTAGCTTGCGCACCCTTTGTTGTGCAACACCCGAAAAATGCCCGATGTAGGGGATCTTGAAATAGTACTTGGGCAACTCCTGTTTCTAGACACCTATTGAAGGTTGTGTGTCATTCCCTACTACTGCTCTTGTGACATAACGGAGGAGTAGCACGTCTAGTACATGATCGGGATAGAGATTTTTACGCAAAATAGTAAACAAATTCTGAATATCATTGTGAAAACCCAACCACGTGTTGTTGATCTTAAAGGTCCTGTCAATGGGCATTTTAACCAGCCCCATTTTGTAGCAAAGGGGTGTAAAGCTTAAAAAATTGGTAAGCAAGCCCGTGAAGGTCTTTTTGCAGTATACGGTGGTGACAGGGAATTGTGGGGATTTGTTGTTTAATAGCACATCAAGAAAAGGAAGAACCTGGTTACTCTCCCTCTCCATAGTGAAATGAATATTAGGATATTGATTGCTAATGAAATTAAAGAAAAGGTCAGCATCCCATTCCGAGTTGAAAAGGCAAAAAGTGTCATCCACATAACGACAGTAGAATAAACCCTGGGAATCCCTATACTGTTCCAACCAGATCTTCTTGTGGTGACCCATGAAAAGATTAGTTCCCCCCTAGCCCCCGTTCTTGCTAATCTTTTCATGGGTCAGGAGTTCCAATTTTAGGCTTGGTTAAATCTATATATTTGTTTCTGTATTAGAATGAGACCAGTATTCTCCAATATGGACCGAACAAGCTAGTTCAAAAAAGTATTTATTATAATGGCTCTTTTCAATCTGCGGATAAATTGCCGCATCTCTGCGATATATTCTCTGTTAACACGTGTACCAGAGTTAAACAATTTAAGAGAGCTGTTCAAAACTACTATACTTGCTTAGGACCCACCAGAAGTGATGGAGATGCCTGCCTCTTCCAATAACCCCCCACCCTTAAGTTGAGACCACTATCTCCATAACTACCATCCCTATCCTCAATCAAATGTACTATATCCCCACTTCTCCCTGTTACAACCTCATGGTATCTTCTATAGCTCCACCACCCCCTGTTACAAACTCATGGTATCTTCTATAGCCCCACCACCCCCTGTTACAAACTCATGGTATGTTCTATAGCCCCACCACCCCCTGTTACAAACTCATGGTATGTTCCATAGCCCCACCACCCCCTGTTACAAACTCGTGGTATGTTCTATAGCCCCACCACCCCCTGGTATAAACTCATGGTATCTTCTATAGCCCCACCACCACCTGTTACAAACTCATGGTATGTTCTGTAGCCCCACCACCCCCTGTTACAAACTCATGGTATCTTCCATAATCCCACCACCCCCTGTTACAAACTCATGGTATGTTCTATAGCCTCACCAACCCCTGTAATAAACTCATGGTATCTTCTATAGCCCCAGCAACCACCTGCCTGTTACAAACCCATGGTATTTCCTGTAGCCCCACCACCCCCTGCCCATAACAAACCCATGGTATCATCTGTAGCCCAGCCACCCCTTGTCACAAACCCATGGTATCTCCTATAGCCACCCACCCCCTGCCTGTCACAAACCCATGGTATCTTCTATAGCCACACCACCCCCTGCCTGTTACAAACCCATGCTATCTTCCATAGCACCACCATCCCCTGCCTGTAACAAACCCATGGTATCTTTTACAAACAAATGTTGTCATTGTTGTTATAGCATGTTTGACCATACGAAAGTCAGTTGACAAGTCAAGCTGCTATGTGCCGTTAACTAGTCTGTTATAGGATACAACGGTCATGTACCTTCACTATCTACATCTACATTGATACTACTAGGGGTTTAACTGTTATTCTGCCAGTCAAAATTAGCCAGTGACCTACCTGAAATCGCACAGAAATCACTGCACCACAAACCTCACTCCCAACCATAAACTGCTCTCCAAGCATAGCCAGAATCTACAGTAAAAACATATTTTAACAATTCACATAACTTTTTGAAATGCTTCACATCATAGTATTACTAAAAATAACAACAACAACAACAACAACAGCAACAACAACAATAATTGTAATAATTTTTTTAACAATAATAATTCTTCACTAAAACTTTACATGATAATTATTAAAAGCCGTCAAAGCTATCGATGGATCCAATTCTACACTCACAGTGATCCATGACCCCGTACTTCCATATGAATGCAGTATACCCAGCCCGTTTTAGAAAACTTGATTAGGCGTTGAAATTTTTGCAGAGCTCTACAACTCTGTGGTAGTATTTTGAATGTTTAAAGCCTCGTTTCTCTCAGATATGCGTACACCAAAGAGGTGTAGTGGCGTATAGTTATTGTAGGAAATATTATATCGCTTAGGGAATATTGAGTGTTATTATGGATTGCAGTGTTTTAATAATTGTTTTCAATTTACAATTCAGTATTGAGTTTACCCTGACTACGTTCTACGCTCTATGCTGTGTGTTCTTCCATCTACAGTCAATGAGCTATGCTCTTAAAGCTCTTACACTCCATGTTCCACCATCTACACTCTACGCTCCATGTATTTAGGAGTTTATCAGTTCAAAAATTTTTAACTACTCTCTACACTAGCTTAGAGGCTTAAAAAACCAATAGAGTGATAAAAAATATTGGGTTGTGAGTGCAAGTTTCTCGATCATCTGCCATGCTGTAATTTTTGTAATTGTCATTTACTGGCTTTCTCTATTATCTCATATACATTAAAGTGTAATTTAAGTGTTATTACGGTTTACAGTATTCTAATAATCCTTTTAATGTACAATTCTGTATTTAGTTTACCCTCTATGCTGTATGTTCTACCATCTACATTCTACTCTCTATGTTCTACCAGCTACTCTCTTCAATCTATGCCCTATGATCTACCATCTAGCCTCTATATTCTACCATGCTACTCTCTATGCTCTATGATCTACCATCTACCCTCTAAGCCCATCTACACTCTACCAGCTACTCTCTTTGATCTACGCTCAACGATCTACGATCTACCCTCTAAGCCCATCTGCTTGGAAGGTTATTGAAATGCTTAATTTTTTTTTTTAATTTTCTAATTTTTCTCTCATGGTATGTACTTCATACCATGAGGTATAGTGATGGTTGGATTGGTCACTCCATTCCTGTAAGACAATTAATTTATGCATTAAATCCGCATTAAACATGATTTAAACACGTTTCCCCCTGTCTCCCATACTAGGTTTGGTTTTGCCCACAAAGTCGTGTCATTGGTTTATGTTCATATATGTGGGGGAAGGGGGTGGTACATGTTTACAAAATGGCGTCTGTTCTGTTGAGCCCAACGCAAAAATTGTCAAGGCGAGTTTTCCTTCCTTTCGCTCCATCTTTGATCAAAATACACTTTTGAAGACCTCACAAACGAACTGGAAATGTGCTCAAGAAAGCTTGAGTGGAAAGAAATGGGTTTCAAAGTCTTAAAAGTTACGATGTCTCCAAGATACATTTGTACACATTTGGACGACGAGGAATAGAATGCACAAAACAAACTATTTGGAATGAATGCTTTATGGTCTGGGGGAAAAGGTAAGCTGCCCTCCTTCTACTGTATTGCATTTTGAATTTTCTAAAAATACTCGCTGGACGTATGATTTAAAATTAAATGCACTTTTAATATTTTGCAATTCACTGGGAAGCTGTTCGGAAAATGTCACATGACAAAGGACATTGATGAAGCTTTCGTCAAGTTCCACTCTCACTGGGACTTAAATGCCATAACTGCGATAAACTAGAGAGATTGAACACAACTGCCAAACAAATGCTAAACACAATATACACCAAATAACAAATACCATAAGAAATACAAAATATCAAACAACAAACAAATGCCAAACATGTGATCTGTCACCTGAATACCACCTGAAATACACCGAGGTCAGGAGCAAATGATTATCGAAGGTAATCCTACAATACCCGAGCAGTTTGACAATCAAAGTAAAATACCAGTCCAGTTGTCAAGTAATTGTCAGTGAATGTTGGTGAAATTATACATAAAGATATTAATGCCATGAAATCCTCCAAGCTGAAGGCTATGTTGTGTGGATACGATTGTTGTCATTTCTTAGAGCGATATAGAAGTTCAAAATTCATTATTTTCTCAAAGAAGTATTTCATTAGACAAAGTTTAAGCTTGTGCATTTTTCGAACAAGGACTCCAAAACATAAAAACTTGCCTTTGTTTTGTATGATAGCTGAAGGTAATATTTTCAGAAAATTAAGGCAGCTCCAAATGAAAACGTATCATTTTTCGAGCAGAATCATATCACGGAGTATTGCAAATCAGTACCTTTTATATCACCTACAAATTCTGTCTGTTTAGCAGAATTCAGATTGTCTCAGTTAGGCAGAACTGCACTTGATGTTGGAGGAGGTGGTGATTGCTTTTTTAGGGCTGTATCACATCAACTCTATGGAAATCCTAATAGTCATTTCTATGTGCGCAGTGTTGGCATTCAGTATTTAGTGAATCACCCTGAACAATTTATAGAGAGTAAAACTGAGCATTCTTGACAAGGTTATTTGGAAAGAATGTCATGTCAAGGAACATGGGCTGATGCTATCATAATTAAAGCTGTTTCCAATTGTCTTTATTTATCAATTCATATTGCTGAATCAAATCCAACTTTTTTTTTTCCAGTTACTGTTGTTGAACCAGTGAATGTTACAAATGCCCTAAACATTTACATTGGACACCTAGATGAATTTCATTATGTTCCTATAGTAGAAAACAGAACAATGGAGATAAGAGACATCAGCAAACAAACAAAAAATGCAGAAGAAAACAACCCAGTTGATGGCGGTGAAAAAACGTAAAGCTTACAGAAGAAAATACATGAGAGAATACATGAAAGACAGAAGAGCTGATGATAAGTTTAGAATAAATGAGAATCAAACACGAGTACAAGGCTGCAACATTAATAGCAAAGCATCTAGGAACAGGAAACACCAGGCTGCTAAAAGAAGAAAATTGAACCCAGAACATGTCAGAGAAATTGAGCAGCGCTCCTTCAGAAAACGAAGAGCAGAGAACCCGCAGCACATAAGGCAAATAACCAAACAGTCGGTAAGAAAAAGACAGAGGGCTAAGGCTCTGGCAAGTGTATTGCAACTAACTGCAGCAGTCATGAGTTGCAGCCACAAGAAAACAAATACGATGCAATTTCTATGACAAATTTGTTTTACAAAAACATTGCATGTGGCCCAGAATGTATGCACTTGTTGTGACCAGTAATGTGGTCCAAGTGCTCTGTAGTGAAGTGTGATCCAAACAAATATAGGGCATGTTCACTAGACATTGTTGAGTCCTGTCTTACTGGTTTTAAAAGTGTCAATAACACTGAATGGATCTGCATCACTTGCAATAAAAAAAAATCTAAAAAAAGTCTAAAGAAGTAATTGTCTAACTTGCAATAAAAAAAAGGTCTAAAACAAGGCAGGTTATCCAGCTGTTCTAAAGCCAATAAGATGGGTTTTCCTTATAAGCCTAATGTATTGAGTTTCACATCACTAGAAGAGCGCCTACTATCACCTCGTACACCTTTTATGCAAATCCGTGAACTACCTAGAGGTGGTCAACATTGTTAATGTGCCAAGTGATGTAAATTCAACTGTTCATTGTCTCCCAAGGCCAATAAGTGAATCACAGACCATTCCAATAAAACTTAAAAGGCGACTTGGTTAAAAGCATCACTATAAGTTTCAGAATGTCAGACCTAAGAAAGTATTAGATGCAGCCAAATATCTTGTAGACACTAGTGAATTATTTAAAACTGAAGGCATAAAAGTGCAAAATTCATGGGTAGATGTCATAACTTCACAATCAAGCACCCATGAAGAGTGGGGTGAGTTTGTTTAAAACCCTAACACATCCAGTGCTGATGTGCAAACTATTGAAACTGTCACAAATTGTCAAAACAATATTTGCACTGCTTATGTTCATAATCCAGACAGAAAAAAAGACACTGAAGGATTGTTTCCTGTTAAAATGTTACATATATGAGATGAAGACCTTATTTCTATAAACATGCTCAACTAATGGCTGTTTTATGCACTTTTCAACTAAAACACCTTACAAATGGAACACTTCTTACAGTTAAGTTCCAAAAGAGGCAAAGTACAGCACTTCATAGAATAATTACCACCTACCATGAGGTAGCTCGAAGGAGCCTTTGATTTAACGAAGAATAGTGAGCAGGAAGACTTTGTGTAGTTGTAAGCTTTTTCGTTTATTTCCGACGTGTTTGGTCTCTGCCGGTCTGAGACTTCTTCAGGGAATGATTACAACTAACATTGAACAGTATATAGAGCACCTAAGTGTGCGTAAGTTCAACTTCCCATGGAAGTGAATAACTGCTGAAACATGCTGTAAACAGACGTTACAAGAAACGCCTTAATGCATATGTATGTTATTAGCGCTAATTGTATGGCCCCCCCCAAACATACTATTTACATATTAGATGTGCTTAAGTAGTAGTAGATTTATAACTGACAATACAGTCTAAGTCTGGTAAATGTCCCTGGATAACCAGCTTGATGTTAGTGGTTCTGAGTTAAACCATTTATTCAAACTTGAAATGAACAGCAATCTCTAGGACGAATTACAACCATAAAAACTAGTAAACAACATCTCCACATGGTGGCAAAACATCCACTAAGCGTTCAAAGTCCTGTGACCTAAGTATTCGCACTTTTTGAGTACACTATAACAAAATGTCCTTCACATCAGTTGGCACTACTACAGTTAAATGTAGATTTAAAGACTACCATTCTACCGTTGCCCGAGTCACGTTTTAGCGAAAGCCATTCAGTTCTGTTACTGTATTTAACCTCCCTGAATAAAGAAAGTAAACACCCAACTGGGTAACCGAGAAGCTGGAGGTGCTTCCAGAATTTCTCATGTTTCGCTAAAGGCTTTAAACGTGCAGCTATTTCTAGTATAGCACAATTATGCTCGCCTCTAATTAAGGCCCTCTTGTTGCTCGTGAACGAAAGCTCTCTCTAAAATATGACTACAACAGAGTTTAGAATCCTATGGCTTACACTTCAGAACTGTTATATTACTCACATCATTAAGAAACTTCCCAACAGTCAGTTACACAACAAGTCTTGTTGTGTAACTGTAGCCATATTCATAGTAACGCAATGATTTGTTGTGTGTTTACATGGGTGAGAATTGAGGAAACATAAACACCTTCTTCGGCTATATTAGTTTAAACCAAGTTATTTCTGCAGCCCAAAATTAGGACCTGCTGATACATGTTTGGTTTCGTTTACATTTCAATGGACATCGTAAATTCTTTGTAGAACATCAAAACAACAGCTCATGGAATTCAATATCCTCGTCGAAAAATTCGAAGTTTCATCAAATATGCATCCGTTCAATACTTTTTCTTTGGCAGGTGGTAAGAGTTCCACTGGTACTGTGCCACTTCATTGAGCTGCTGAGCCCTGCCAAGGCTATCTTTGGTTAAGTTTTAAGCCTTTCTTTGTATTAAGCCAATTTTTAAAAACCTTGGTGAGATATTGAGATAAAACCTATTGGTGAGATATTTCTAAACTCATTGCAAAGTGTTGTTGGATAGTGATAGAAATAGCGCTGTATAAATTAAGTATTATCATTATTATTATCATTATCATTATCATTATTATTATTATTTAAATGGTCTAGCAAGGACTGGAACAAACAAATTATATTTGTGAATTAAATTAGGCCAATATTACTTAATGTTTTTTTAAATATCTTGACTGGTCAGAAACGAGACGTGACCGAGCTAAAAATCAATTACTTTGGCCAGTCAACATGACTGACCATGGTCCGAAAATTATTTTGAGCCCTGGAATGATACCCTTGAGTCAACCCTTTCCTGCATCTTCTTGTTTCTAGAAACTGCATTTTCTGCAAAAAACACTGTCTCCGTCATTGACTGCCTGCTTAAAAATAGCAGACAATGTTGACACACATTCATCAATCAATCAATCAATCAATCAATCAATCAATCAATCAATCAATCAATCAATCCTTTATTTGTTAGAGCAGGTTTATAATTACAAGATTATTCATGTGTGCTTTGTCCATTTTCCTCAACATTTAGTGATTCCTTCCTGTTAAAACAGGTGAGAAAGCCTGGTTAAAGGTTGCATCAATAACTTGTGGGACCTTGATGTTGTGGAATGCTATCTTCCCATTATCTTCCCACAACTACATACAACTCCCTCTAGCAACACTATTGTTAGTTTCAAATGCAAACTCTTTTTGACAAAAAAAGATCATCAACACAGAACCTTATGAGGAGGGTGAAATATTTGTTTTGTGTCAATTTATTGAACTTTGCATTATTAAAGTTCTTCTTCTCATTATAAAATGTAAATGTTAAGATTCGACCAATTTCTCATACCAGATTCTCCCAGCATCTTGAAGCAAGTCCTTTTCTCAGTCTAACTATCCACTTCCCTCCATGCTTGTTTGCCTCATCCTGCAAAAATCAAACAGCCTGCACTCAGACTTGGGTAGGTGCAGGCTTCTCAAGAAAATAGTGAAAAGAAAAAAAGACTAACAACTTCTTAGGCTAAATAGTTCTCTTCTTTAAGTGAGTGGCTTTTCAGGGTTTATAAACCAACATTAGAAAGAAATAATAGTAACACTGTAAATAAAACTAACAAGTCAAGAATTCTAACTGGCAGGAAACGGACCAGTTGGGTGTTTTACGATAGTAAATAATCAGTACACATAAAACTTAAATCTTCCTTCACACTACTCCAGCTCTGCAGCTAAACACTGCTTCTCCAGACATATTATGGAGTATTATGGACACATTCCAAGCCAGGTACAAACTCTTTGACATGACCAGTAACATGGGGGAATTCACTTATAGAGGAGCTCCTGCACGCGAGTGGAGCCCCATACCTTAGAAAATTTAGAAACCCATTGATCTCAAAAATTTTGGTCATCATATGACTGTCCATACATCCATACGTCCGTATGTCTGTATGTCCGTACATCCATACGCCAAGCCCAATACCTTGAAAAATAAGAGTAGCACCATTACCATAGGTATATCTTTGATATTAGACATCCATATTAGGCTTAATTGACAGCTGTCAAATCAAGGTATCTGCTGACCAGTATCATGTGACCATATCACGGGGTCAGGTTTAGTGCTTATTGAGGTCACGTTTTTTGAAGTTGACCGCTGACCAGGTACTGGTTTTCGATTGGATCGCAGGCTCAAGTCAGGTTATTTCTCTGGGGGAGATGGAGGGAGTAAGTGCAAAGACAAAATTTTGGTGCAAATTAACCCCTGGCTCATTGTTGACTTTTCTTCTGACATGTTTCTTGCAGAATTGTCTCTTGGGAAGTCCCTGATATATTGCATACGTAATTTCTACAATCTTGGCTACACTTATTGGGTATAATTTGTTAAATTTAAACGGAAAAAATAGCAAAACCACACACTGAAAAATTACATGCTCACAAATGATCATTTTTTGAGTTTCTGATTCAAAAAAAAAAAATCTCTTTTCCTTTATGGTTAATTATTGTAATCAGGAGCTCTGCTTTTAGGTTTGGCTAAATCTATAGATTATCTGCTTGCTCTCATTCTGCATCCAGCATATCCTTGTTGGTGCATCGTAGTAATGTAGTGTTACATGTTGATACTCTCTCTTATTATTAACAAAAACCCTCAGCCCCGACTAAGAAAACATGTGGTTGCTGGATAGTGAATAACCACAATGGTGCAAAAAGAGTTCTGAAGTTTTTGTTTTATTGCACAGTATTCTTTAATATTTTAATAGTGCTTGACATGCATGTTCTCTGCACCATTGCTCACATCATTGCAAAGGTGGACAGCCTGCAACTTGCTACGTGCAATGTTGCACAAAAAGTTCAGCATGCGTCCAGGCATTTAGGCATCGCACATACTGTATGTGGTCATTTAGTTTAAATACATGTACACCAGTTTTTGCCGTGATGATTTGTTATGTCAGAACCCTTTTCTATGCCGGAAGTCACATATTCTCTACCTTTTCTTACATGTGTGGCCTCAAAAAGGGAACCTCTTTAGGGCCCAGCAGCTTCATATACATGTAATTGATTACAGGAGGTACATGTAGACGTGTAGGGTATGGGTTCTATGTTGAGCATACAATGAAATTGGTTAAAAAAATTGTTTGGTGTTGAAGATAAATTTGGGTAAAAAAATTATAAAACATTAACAATATCTAATTAAGATGAAATTAATTTTTGGACAATAACATGAAAAGAAATGATAAACTCGCTATTGTGCTCTTCCAAAAAGCTATATATGTCACCTGTCACCCATCATTAACATTGTTTCTATTTGGAACTAGTTTTCTGAATCACCAGTGGCACAGCACTATCTCAACTACCACACGAAACTGATGGCTGTTCAATGAATAACATGGAATAACTGTTAATTACATGTATAATTCTAGGCTGTTCGTTCAAAGCACTTTACCTGGTCCAATATAATATCATGAAGAGTTTGGGACCACTCTTACCTCCCACATGGGTTTAATCCCATCCTTAAATAGATGAATGTCACTATGCCCTGATAAATCGCCTGGCCTCACAAAGTAACTGTAAAATCCCCAAAACTGTTCAACCTGGCAAAATGAAAATTACATGATTATACAGTGTGTGGTACATGTTATTAGCAAGACTAAGCAAACAGCAATTGCTCTTGTTTCTGTTAATCTCTCCTCACATAATTTGTCAATTAAATACACCGACAGTATTAAAAATTATCACCGACACTCGCAACCAAAGCAACCAAAAAATATTTTCAAATGATTTTCAAAAAATGCAAATGACAGACTGCAGAAGTGTAATTCTACATGTAGTTGATTGGAGATAAAACAAAATGAATGTTTAAGGTTACGGTATACCTTCAGGGGTGTCTTGCGTGCAAGCGATGTAGCGCGTAGAGTTTAAGCGGTAGATACCTAAACCCCTATATCAAATTAAAGCTTATAGAGCTGGCTATCAAACTATTCCAAGAATTTTGAAATAAAATGAATTGTCGAGTTTTTCACAACCACTAAATGCAAGCGCCCGAATCACCTTGTGAGCTACAAGTCAAAGTGATTTTTGTTTTTCGCCAATTTCATTTTTTCCTCGGTTTCAGGGCCCAAAGCGCTTAAAAAACGTGTCTGCATTTTGCCATATTTAATTGCAGTAAAAAATTACAGAACATTTTCGAAATAGGATTAAAAAAATGTAGAGTGATCGTACAAAAATCGCTCTCGAAGAAAAAATATTTCGAAATTAACAATTCGCAGACACGTTTTTGTAGTTTATATGTTAAACTAGCTACTGTCCAAATTTGAGGGCATTAATTGAACAAATTCCCTTTGAGTTATAACTCTTTAAAGTGTCTGCTTCAAGCAAAAAAAAAATATTCGAGAAAACAGCGTAAGAAAAATCTTCTGTTTTGCAAACAAACTCCGCCCACAAACGCATTCAACTGGGTTCTCAGATAACTGAGCCAATCAGTGCAGGGAAAGTTTACTACTGTTAACATCCTAGTGAAACCCACGTGTTTTGCAATGCACTCAAGGTGCCAAAGGTGGAGAAATAATTTTTCTGTAGCTCAGTTTTTCTTGAAGCTGGTCACTCTGGCAAGATGGGGAAGATGAAAAAGGATACAAACACTAGAGAGGCTGGACCAAGAAAACAAATAAAAGAAAGCGCAACGGAGCAACTGTGCATGGTCAACTGTGCATGGATAATATTTCAATGGGTCTCAATGAGTCCAACGATTCGTCAATATCGGATTCATCGGAGTCTCTGTCAACATCCCTGTTATTGCTGTCAAGTTCCCAAATTTTTACATAACCTTTCTTTTCTCTTCTCTCAATTTTTTTGCCCGCCTTATACGATAGCTATAGCTTCATCCATGTGGTGAACTTTCACATCTTCACTCATTGATGTATTTTCACTTGTTGTTCGCTGCTTTCGCTTTTTCAAACGGGTCCATGTTTTTAACGTGGTCTACCTTTACTTGTAACTTAATAGAATTACACCTATTACCAAAACTGCTTGGTAGTCAGAACAACAAAGCTGATCAACTGAAGAGTAGTCAATTCGTGACATCCGTACGGGTAATTCCTGCGAAAATCGTCTCGGTTGATTGCATACGTGCCATAGGGCTGTCAATCAAGATGTAAACTTTTACTTCCGGCGAAAACGTAAAGCCGCCATTTCTCCACCAATATTTAGTCTTTTTCAAAATTTTTTTTCAGGAATTAGAGATTATTCTTTGACCACTACTTTGACCCAAAAATCCAGATTTGAAGAAAACTGCCGACCTGAAGGTATACTGTAACCTTGAAAGAGGAATGCCATCTGCTAAGTTTGCTACATGTATTAATATCACTTGCCTTTTGGAGTGATTTTATAACCAAAACTAACACAACTTGTGATTTTTAATACATTCAATTAATTCTCCAGGAATCTACTCATAGGTTGAAACCTTGTACATTGGGGACAACTCATGATTAATAATACTAACCATTGTTTTTTAATCAAATTGATTAGAATCTTGATTGAAATGACATGGCATGCACGGTATTGGTAGACCACTACCTCAATAGGCTAGATTATCATTTTGCTAAACGATGAAGTCACCAAAGCATGGCATTTGCCACTAGTTGTTTGAACCGATACAAGTTTTACTATTCATATAATTACGCTAATCTCTTACTGTTGCTTCATTAGCACAAGCAAATAAGGCACTGAACAGGCCGGATTTGAGTTTGTTTTGTCATGACACCGCTTCAATACAAGGTCAGCTGATTTTTTCATCCAGTCTATTTCTCTACTTCTTTCAAAAATCAAAACATCTATTTAAAAACAACCATGCTGTCAAAGCTGCTAAAAGTAACCATTAAGTTTGCATTGCATTCAAATCCACCTTCAAAGGATTTGCTCCAAAAGATGCTGCTTTGAAAACTGAGTTCTTTGCACATGTTATTTCTCCAAAACAAAGCACAAATCAAGGAAAACAATTATGAAATGATGCTTTTCATGTCAAAACAAGTCAGTCTGCCAAGAATGAGCTTGATCCTGCAAAAAATGAAAATTGGCTTTAAAAGCGATATACGCCCTTTTTGCATGAAATCCTTCAATTAACTTTGTTTTGCTAAAAGAACTCACAGGTGTTGGTACCACATATGAAAGAAACTTGTTTTCATGTTTTTAACATGCTACTACCAGTAAAAAGCATTATCCTGTAAAAGGTAAGGTAAAGTCTGCATATGAGCCAAGTAACTCATCAGGCTGGAGCTTATCCTGGTTTCAGTAGCATGAAGTGACTAGGAGTATTTCTACTCCCCCCTGGATGGGATGCTAGTCCATTGCAGGGTTACCCCCCAGCATTAAATTCACCGGTACCCATTTATACACCTGGGTGGATAGAGGCACTGTGAGAGTAAAGTGTCTTACGCAAGAACACAACATAATGCCAGGGCTCGCTCTGGAGTCAAGCTCACCAACCATAAGGTCCACCGTTACCCTGTATACAAAAGAGCAAACTTACAGATGCAAACTTTCCAACCAGCTTAATATTGTCAGCATAATTGGTGGATGACTGAAGTTTTCCTGGTGCTCTCTGTGAAAACCAAAAGGCATATGGGCATTGCAGAGGATGCTCTCCTTCACCAACTGTCACAACTTTGTTCTCAAGCTATGAAACATGTAAAACCATCACTTAAAAGAAAAACCTCAAGGCTTTATCCATCAGGATCACAACTTCCTATTTTCAAGTAATTAATAAGTCAAATAAATATTCAAGTAATGTGTCAAACATCACTAAGGGCGCAGTTTTGACTTTCTAGGTCTTTGGAAAATTATGAACCACTGCAAGTGAATATATGAAAGATCATAATAATAAGAACTGCAGGGCCAGAGAGATGTGAAGACAAGAATATCTGCTGAAACAAACAAGCTAAAGGAGGACAAAACAGAACTTACTTCTTATTGAATTCAGGTTTACAATTTGGACAAAACGACCGTGTGTTGTTGAGCTATTAGAAGTGCACAAGAGAAAGGGACTTTTGCATGTGAAAAAGAACAACAGATTACTGTAATGCATAACCCTCGAGGAACTTTGAAGCTCAATGAAGTTCAACTCATAGGCAAAACAACATGACCTTCAAAACTCATAAACCCAAAACACATGTACAGTGTAAGAGGCAGCCATGCCATTGACAGATAATAAGATGTTACCCATGGAAACAGGGGAACAAAAAATTGGAGAAAACTTAAAGACCACATAACTCGGCAAAAAGAGGCAGGAAACTTGAGTTAATGTGTCTACATGTACACCGGAAAGCAAGGGTTGAATGTAAGCATAACTCCAGGTAGGATAGTTTAGTGGACATTTTTGCTGTGAAAACATAAAAATCAACTTGGAATTAGCACTGAACAAGTTCTTAATTATTAGGAGTATAATCTGGCAATATATAGAAATGTATGTGCAAAGTTAAGCCGCACAGCTAAAGTAAAGTACAACAGTCCGAATCAATTGATTTCTGAAGAAAATGGACCATATCCAGTTGTATCTGCCCCTAAAGTATTCTTGCAAAATCATGATCAACAACAGCTACTAATTAAAGTTAACTTGCCAGTGAAAACTTACAGGAGTGATAATTTTCCTCCATTATTTTATCAATTCATCTCAATTGTAAATTAAAGTAAGTGAATTTTGCATTTGAAGGGTCATCAGATATTAAACTGATGTCAGAGAAGTGTATCTAACATTGATGAATCATAATCTACAAACTAATGAAAATAAATTGGCAAAACATACCTCAGTCTGAAATTTACTTCGTCTCTCTTCTTCCTCTGAAATTCCATCACCATTGACCCCTTCATCGCTTCTTTCCTTTGAAATAAAACAATAGGTGCTCTTGGTTTTGTCATATAATAACCATGAATTAATCAAAATAATCATAATAATAATGACTTTTTCTTATGTGTTTGTGATCATAGTCAAGGGTGGCTGTTTACAACAATGAGATAAGCTAAGGTATGGGTTGCGAGTTTGCAAAATGCGATTTTGCCCATCATGCAAACTACCACTGCTGAAAAAAAATAATACATTTACGTTCAGCTGAAAAAAAGCATGTTAAATGGAGAAAAAATACCGTGCATTAGCACACATCCCAAGAAAGATATTTCCTAGTGTGTGAAAGGGTCAAAAAAAAAAAATAATGACCATACCAAATCACCCACACTCCCATCAAAAGTCAAATGTCTATCTCTTAAGAGATTTCTATCCCTTTTATGATATAGTCGGAGGTTTTGTATAGATGGTCTTCAATGAAGACCAACAAAATACTTCTATAAGCAAAAACTGGGAATATGACAAATCTAATTTGCTGTGGTCAGTTTTGATATTATATTATAACTATATTATATAGACCTTCCTTTAGCCTGACTCCATCAATACCTAATCTCTTAAGATTGCTTGACTGGATTTTTCAATAGTGACACCTTCCACCTTTAAATATAAATCAATACGCACTAAAACATAATACAGTAGATTGATATCCACACTCTTGCTAGGGATAGACCAAAGTTTTGGGTGCCGTGTACATGTATTTTATTGAAATTGGAGTTACCAGCAATGCAATGACGTCATTGTTGTTTTTCCTCATGTTCAATTTTCTTGAAATCTAGAGGTTTTCTTTCTAAACTGTCTACTGTACTTGTAGTTTAGATGGTATGCCTGATGTGTAGTGAGTTTAAACAAATTCTATGAGAGCAATTTCGAGAAATCTTTGGCTGAAGTTTTCGACTGTTAACATGAAACAAATCTAATCGAGTTGCTCTAGTATATGTTCGCCCAGCTTACAGGAAGCGTATTTGGAGCACGTTATTTTTATACACATGAACCACATTTCCTGAAAAGTGGAACAAAATCGCTTCATTTGATTTCGAAAAATATGAACTTGAATGAGGTAGCTATTTTGCTTTTTTGTCAAAAATTGGCTATGTTTTTACACTGAGGCGAATATTAAAAAAGTGGTCATTAAATTTCTTTTAAACTCCACCCTCAATGAGATTAATTCATGTTCAACGTAATGCCGGAGTTTCAAATTAATTGAAACATTTCAAGGCTGCTATTTTTCAGCCTCGACCCAGGAAAATATTGCACTGATTTTCACTCATGTTGTTTGTTGTCTTCATTATAATGTTCTTTAGTCTCGAATCACCATGTTATTGTACATTTCTGTATATCATGAATTCATAAAACGTGCGATTGCTTTCTGGCAATTTTCAAAAAGCATGCTAAAAAATATATGTCCCACTTTCACTCATCTAATGTTCATGCAGCCATGCTGAGGAGAAGCAGTGAGCGCAAGCGGAAAATCACTATGCTGGATGTCTTGTTTGTGTTTAACATAAACAGAAACAGAAACAAGACGTATATTTTATTGTTATTGTAGTGCTAGCTCGGGATATTTTAGCATGCTTCAGAAAAGCGCTGGAAAGCAATGTACAGAAATGTACAATAATAGCAATATGAATTAATCTCATTGAGGAAATGTACAATAATAGTAATATGAATTTAAGAAATGAACAATAAATGTACAATAATAGCAATATGAATTAGTCTTGTTGTGGGCCAATTCTAAAAAAAAATTCATTGGGTGTTTTCTAATTCCCGCCTGGTTTAACAATTTTAGGGGCAATTTTTGATAGAAAGCAAAAAAAAACACCCCACACCAGTTGATATTCATGCGAATGTTTCTGAAAGTCAAATGGAGCGATTTCTCTGAGATTTTCACGCAAGGTAATTAGATGTTATAAGATTCATTTAAGACCAGAATACCATTTACATGAAGTCAACTCTTGCAGACATAGTTTACAATAACATTTAAAACAGCTTTACTTTTGTTGTATTTTGACACCTTGAAACCTCACTCGTAATTTTCTCGAAAATCCTGTCATAGATTCTTTTTAAATTTCATCATCGTTAAGACAACTATGTCAAGTCCAAGATCCCGACGTCGTACTCCCAAAATTATCCCTGATGTCAAGTTATTCTGTCTTATGTAAAATGGGGCATGGCATCATTTCTTTGCTATGGTACCTCAGATCCTGGTGAAATGTACCCCATTTGAGACTTTCATCTTTCTCTAGCACACCAGTAACATTCGATTTTCTGTTGGAATGATAATGGTGGTGCTCTAGTCACTCAAAGTTGAACGGTATCATTGCTCAAAAATCTGATCATGCCACCTTAAATATTGTTCCTCCTTTAATAGCAATAGCCCAGTTTAATCCAATCATATCACATACTGTACATGATGCAAAAGTTTATACTTAAGGCTACATAAATCTTTTCTAAAAGTGATAACAAAACTTTTCTTGAAGGCACAGATTGGCAAGTTCATGTCCCCACAGAAATCGATTTACACTTTCAAATAACCTAACATGAGCGTGACAAAGAGGCGCATGCTAACTACTGGCACGTGCATACATTTGTATTTGCATTACATCACCAGTATTGTCAGTTAATGGTCACATGCTAATGTTGCCTGATGAGCGTGGTCAGTCTTGGCGATACGAAACAGAGCTGTGGCAATAAAGCAATTGGTAACATCTGAAGCCTGGATCTGAATTAATCAACAAAATTATAGTTACCGCTCCTGTTAAGTCAAGCACTCTCAAAAAATTGTTCTACCTAAGTATCCAGAATTAACATCGCATACATTTTATTGAAGCTCCCTTTACAGGGCTTTTCAACCAAAATATTCTACAGTAAATATTAACATAGGCATGCAAGGCGTGCAAGAGTTATTTTTTTGTGTGAAGTGTTGGAGATAGAAGTATTCATGGTACAGTAATGATTTGGTTAATTTGACAAGTTTTTTGGTTGCAATGTTACATCAGTCATAGTAAGATAGCTAAATAGTAAGCCATAAAATGTTTGACTGAACAAACTACAGTAATCTGACACGTCTCCACATTAATGTAGATACCATCTTATTTTCTAACAGGCAATTTGATTCGTTCTTTGATACAACCCGCACTGTGATTGGTGTGACACGCACACATGCGTAACTCCCTCACTCACCAATCACATAACCCTTCCAACCCCCAAGAGGAATTTTTGCTAAAAAATACTCAAGTTAATTTAGAGACTTTTTCGCATTTTATACGAGTCGTACACTGTAAGTTTACCTTTTTACACAACACAACACAGCACAACTTCACGGAAAATAGAAAGAAAGAGAAAAAAACCTCTGACACGTTGAAAGTCTGATTTAATTAAATTGCACTTTAACTTGGTGCCACGCAGTCTTCAAAGAACATTTGAACAATTTTCATACTTTTTACCTTTAAACATATCGGACTGAAATGAATGTCATCAAATAAAACTATTAAACTGCTACTGCAGAGACGTAAAAACCATCCAGAAACAAAAGCTTCTTTTTTGTTTAATATCCTGGAAACAATAGCCGATAACTTGTCAGCTCTAACTGAATTTACTCCCATATAAAAAACAAAAGTGTTAAGTTACCATTTGTTACTAAAGATAGCAAACATCTCATGGGAAAGAGTGGTGACGATTCGTCTGCTCTAATTGAATTTACTCCCTTGTGAAAAACAAGAGTGTCAAATTACACTTTGTAACTAAAAAACAAAAATATCTCGTTATATTTGCATGCAACAAGAACAAAACAATCGTTACCTGCACTTACTATTGTAAACGTTAGAACTGTTTCAAATCTGAAGTCTCGTCCCCTCTAAAACATGTCCTAAGAACTAGAAGCGACGATTCGTGACCTCTAATTGAATTTACTCCTTGTGAAAAACAAAATTATCAAGTTACCTTTGCAACTAAAAATAAAAATATCTCGTTGCATTTGCATACTACTAACTCATGAAATGTTTCAAACCTCAAGGCTCATCTCGTTCATTTAACTAAAATCCTCAGCCTAACCCACAGAAAATGTCGAAGTAAACCCAATATATGAATACTTCCTCCTCTTTTACAGAAGAATAAATACGGCCGTTCTGATCTCTATCGGGATCAAATCTTCTCACATACCGTTTACCTTTACAACAAGAAATTTGATTGGCTGTTTATAGTAGATCCAATCTGATTGGTGTGACATACATACATCTCTCACTCACTCACTCACTCACTCACTCACTCACTCACTCACTCACCCATTGACCCATCCATAACATACCCGACGCGCCAACTAAGAGGTATTTTTTTTACAAAAAAATAACTCCAAAATGTTATATAGAAAAATTAAATAAAATCAATTTAAAATATAAGATATTGAGTAAGATTTGGAGGCATGCCCCCCCTCCCCCATAGGAAATTTTTATTTTTTATGAGACTCTGAAAAGCCATTTTCCTCCAGTTAGCCTGAATACCACTCAAGTTAGCCTAAATAATGCTCAGGTTAGCCTGTTTACAGTTAACTCTCAATGGTGGAAATGGTAACACGATTCAGTTAAAAAGTCTACAGTCTGCATTTTACCCCTTGCCTAGTCTGCAGTCTGCATAATATTTTTACCCTCATTCTGCGTTTTACCTCCGGCAGGTTTCTCTTGCAGGTCAAAGGTCGCAGGTCATGGGTTGCAGGTCCGGCCATGGATAATGACAGTTTTCAGCCTTGAAGCCAATCTTGAAATTTCCAACGAGTGACCGTTTCGCTCTTGTGTTCCTTTTTAACCTTGGAAAATATTATTTTCCAAATTGTAGTGGTGAAGCAATTTCACTCCATCACTCCTGCACTTCCTGTTAGACAATTGAAACCCCGGGGGGGAACTCCCATATGAAAAGGTCAGGGATTTTTTTTTTTTTATTTGTTATTTTTATAACAGAAGAAGATGCAAATCCTTTGTTTGGTTATCAGAAAGATTGGTGTTTGGTGTTGGTAAATTGAGAAAGCATTGTAGCGGGGTTAGGCTGACATTGATTTGGTGTAAACTACTGAACCATTGAAGAGACTCGTCACATAATTTCAAGAGAGATTGACAATCAAAGAATGCATGTTCAATAGAGTCATTTTCACCGCACAGAACACATTTGACACAGTCAGTTATTCCAAATCGATTAAGTTCTTTATTAGTGACTAATATTCTGTGCAACAACTTGAAATAGAATTGTCTTAACTTATTATCCCGAGTGATTTTATAATTGTTTTGGATACAGTTCACCCATTGTCAGCAACTTCAGGACAATTTTTCCGCCATGATTTAATAGCAGTAGGTTCTGTTTTGATTTCCTCAACAAAAAGTTTATAAAACTGCTTGCAAAAAGTTTTCGTTAAATTGAGAGCGATATCTTTAGATAGTTGGAAATCGAAGTTTTCGCAAATTGAGTTGAGATCCCCAAGGTCCATGTGAACTGCTGCATAACTTTTGAGATAAGCAGGAATAGCTGAGGTGATTTGGTAGTATTGCAGAAAGTTAACTTTGATGTTATATTTATCGCTGAATTCTTGTGGTGAAAGATAATTACCTTGATTGTCCAGCAAGTCTTGCACAAAAAGAACATTACTATCCTGCCACACCTTCCAAAAGACCGATTTGTTTTCTGTAGTTATATCTCTGTTGTTCCACAAAATGAATTCGCGTTTCAAGGGATCTTCCTAATTGCTACGCAGTTCTTGAAAGTGATCAAGGAGTTCTCAATAAAAGAGAGGGATTTTTCTGTCTAGTTTCTCGACACTGTAATTACAGTTTAGAAGAAAAAGGAGCCCGCCATGTTTATCGAAGTAGTAATTAGGGATAGCTGTCCAGGTGTCATGAGAGTTATTTAAGAGTCTACTTATCCAACTGAGACGTAGCGCTTTTACAACAGTCCTGAAGCAGGGAAAGCTTAGCCCACCCTTAGATAAGGGGCGGAACAGAACCTGTCGCTTGATCTTATCTCTCTTATTCTTCCATAGAAAAGCAAACAGTTTACTTTGGGTTTGTTGTATCACTGTTTCTGGGACAGAAAGCATGGAGGCAGTAAAGATTAGCTGAGACAGACCTAGAGATTTTGCTAGTATAGTTCTTCCAAAGAGCGTCAGGTCCCGCGACCGCCATGTATTAAGCTTCGTTTCCATTTTCCTTATTTTGACATAAAAATTATTGTTGTTGTTGGCAGCTGCATCGTGGGAAAGGTAAGTTCCAAGGAATTTTATGGGATCTTTTGGACACTGGAATTTTAAAGGCTCTATCTTATTTTTGCTCGAAGCACCAATCCACAAGGCTTTTGTTTTCTTTTTACTTAATTGCAAACCAGACAATACTCCAAATAAATTAACTATATCCATGGCATTTCTAAGTGACGTGGTATCTTCAAGAATCAGGGTTGTATCATCCGCAAACTGTGAGATCTAAAGGGTCAGGGATGCTCGTCGCAAAATTTGAGTATTACTCATACATACATACATACATACATACATGCATGCATGCATACATACATACATACATACTTTATGGGCTTGTCCCCATGGGGCTTTTCAAAGTCAATGTTACATTACAAAATTTAAAAATGCAGAAAGCCAAACACATAACAATGATAACTTAAAAAGAAGACAACTGTTGAATAAAAATTAAATAAAACGGTCATCAAGAAGCTCATGCCTGATTAGGCGCTTGAAATCTGTCACGGTGGACAAAGTTTAAGTTCAGGCTGCAACTCATTCCACAGAGAGGTCGCTCTATATTGAAAAGTCCTTTGACCGCTAGCAGTGCGGAAGAGTGGTATGTTCAGAAGTTGAGAGTTCCTGGTAGTCCTTGTCGAGACGGCAGATCTTCTGACGAGCTTAGATGTCAAATACTCTGGAGCACATCCCATCATGCACTTAAAAACCAGAACAGCAAAACGGAAATAAAGTTGTTGCCTGACTGGTAGCCAGCACAAGTCTTTTCGAAAAGGAGTTATGTGATCGAATTTTTTAGCGCCGCACAAAATGCAACAAGCGAAATTCTGAACTGCTTGGAGCTTGTCCAAATTAGCTTGAGTAGTATTGCTCCAAACAGAAGAGCAATAAAATAATTTACCAAAAACTAGGGCATTTATAATAATAATCAAGGCGTGTTTATCAAAAATATACTTAACGCAATTAATTTGGCCTAATCATGACATACATGAGGATACAGTGGAAACAATATGCTCATTAAAGGTTAAATTAGAGTCCAGTGTGACTCCAAGGTCTCTTGCAGCCTTAACGGGCTCGAGCTCCTTCCCCAATAAAAATAGCCTAAAGTCAATAACCTTAGCAGTCAATTGCCGGCTGCCGAATATGACTAGTTTTGTTTTATCTGGGTTAAGTAAAAGCTGATTATTAAAGCACCAATTCCGAATACTTAGCAAGTCCTTATTCATCTTTGCTATTGCTTCGTGCTGATCATGGAGTTGAAATGACAGGAGTAGTTTGGTATCGTCAACGTAACACTGCGACGAACAATTTTCTGGAACAGAAGGGAGGTCATTGACATAGATGTTAAAGAGTAATGGACCAAGGATGCTCCCTTGTGGAACGCCAGAGCTAACAGGTAGTTTGGTCAACAAAGTTACATTTATTCGTACAGCTTGGTATCGCGAGGTTAAGTAACTGCCCAACCATTCTGTCGCAGATCTGGATGCACCAATGTCCTGTAACTTACCGAGAGGTATTCAATGGTCAATACTGTCAAAAGCTTTACTTAAATCAAGAAGGACAACTGCAGTCAGTTTCTTTTTGTCAATGGCATTTAGGATTTCGTCGGTTGTTTGAATGACAGATGTTTCCATTGAATGCCACTGTTTATTTTCGCTTTGTTTGGATGATAAACGGCCTCTCAAGAGCAGATATGACGTAAACTGATCGTGAGCAACACGCTCACAGACTTTAGAAAGGACAGGGAGTAGCGACATTGGTCTATTATTGTTTGGAATGTCGTGATCTCCAACCTTGGGTATCGGGGTCACTTCAGCTGTTTTCCAGGCCAAAGGGAACGTGTCAAACTTTGGAATAATTCCTTTGAGAGGCGGCCTTCTTGGGTATGCACAAGTGGATCGCTCTCCAGAGACAATTAGAGTTGTTTTTGTTGTTTACAACCTGCTCTGCAATGAATATTTTCTCAGCCATCCTTATTTCATGTTTGACCTCACGACAGAGGTTCTTGTATACAGACCAAGCATGTGGGTTTTTTTGGGCTACCTTCTTCCATTGGTCCCTAGATCTCATAAGGTCCCGAACTTCGGGTGTCACAGAGGGGTTAGGACGTCTACAAATTTTGACTGTTTTGATGGGAGCATGTACGTCCAGTACATTGTTGAATAACAGGTTAAACGCGTTCAGTTTATCTTCAGGGTCATCGAAAACGTCCAGAACGGACCAGGGTACTTGCGAAACGTCAGCAAGAAATTGATCGGGCCGGTAATGTTTGAAGCTCCTTGTTGTAACATAAGTTGGCTTTTGACATTGATTTTTCAAGTGAAATGTAGCGCAAAACAATATCATGATCGCTCATTGAGCACGGTTTAACGATAGTTTCCCGGACTTGTTGCGCATTTGAGGACAAAATAACATCTATAAGTGTCTCTGTGGAAGCAGTCACTCGAGTTGGTGTTTTAACCATCTGACAGTCAGAGAGTCAGGATTTAAGAGGTTACAGTTTAAATCTCCTATAATGTGTATTGGTTTGTTGTGTAGAGAAGCAGCAATGAAGCTAGGAGCTATATTAGTCTCCTAAAGGAGACTACTATGGGAGTTGCTCGAGCTTCATTAGACCCCTAAAAGATACCACTTAAAACGGAATAGGTTCGATTACTAGCCAGTGTTCAAGAAAGTATCCCTCACGCACTTGTAGACCCGACTGAGAGCGTTTCTTTTAATTATTATTTCTTCCAGTGCACCCTAAAGGTTACTTTGAGAGCTTAAAATGGTGATGTTTCGTTGTCAACACCCTAAGTGAGACAAGAATCCTTGATTTGTACCCGAGACAACAAGCATCCCTGACCTTTTCATATAGGAGTTGCCCCACCCTCACCCCCCAGGGTTCGAACATCTGCCGTTTTAAGGCCATTTTACCGTCACTTGCATCATGTCAAGTTAGGTATTCTTTGAATTTCTGACGCAAGTACTCAATATCTTACTGCAGAAATGCTCTACATTGAATAAATTTTTGCATGTACGTTTTTATAAATAGAAGCTACCTGTAATTATATAAATAGCTCATTTCCCGAACGTGCCGCTCATACAGGTTTAACCATACTTAATTGCAGAAAAAGAAGATATTGCAAGTCACAAAATTGATGAGCTGTATGAATTTTCCAATGATTCAAGCTGTGATTAAATGTTTTAGATGATCAACAGTCAAGAGAATTGAGGAGAATTCGAACGATGTGTTCCACTGTTTATTTATACGATATTGTAAATAAATACAAGTAAAAACCAACATGGCGAAATGAGGAACAACAGGCTGGGAGTTCTGCAGTCTTTAATATCGCCTTTAAAAGGGAAGGGAAAAAAACTGAAGTTATTACAACACAGGGTATTCATATTTGGTCACCCATTCAAGTACTAACTCCACCGAACTGGGCTTAACTTTGTTGAGCAGAGGAGACATGGTGCTGTCCTTGTGGTATAGTAACTCTATGCTGAATGCACTTTTTTTAATTTCTAAGATGAGAAAAGGTAACAAAGAGAGAAAAAAATCACTGATACTGGCTGGGAAGATAAAGAAAGAAAAAAAAAATGAGAGGAATGAAAATGAGAATTATTACTTGCTTAATGGTGATTGGACAAGAAGCGGTACTTTCCTTATAATTGTCTCGGTCTCTTGGACCGATAACTTTATGAATGTTTCCAACAGTGTTACATCTCCTCGTGTAATCTCTTACTGTTGCGTTTTGCACTATTTCTTAACAATGCCAGTGTGCTTTAACTTCAATTTAACCTACGGATTAAAACGTCACGTCAGTGGCATCAAAATTGTCACTGTTTACAGACAATCCATTTTCCAAGTTGAGTGGCTCATAGCCACTTTGATTATAAAGATACAGTGGTTTTAACAGATTCCAGGAATAATAGCTAGACAATCTCCAATGTTCTAATTCAGATTGAGTTTCAAAAAAAAAGGAAAAGGCATTATCAAGCCACTGTTTGCTAACTGTTTAGCCACTGTTAGTCAAGTATGTGGTGTTGTGGCAGTGAGATAAATCAGTTAAAAAGGTGAGTTTTGTTAATTGTCGTAAAAAAATGTGCCATACCTACGCAGTAAACTATGCCATCCAGCAAGAATTCTTTTTAAACAATTCATCTTTAAGTTCTAAACATTCAAACTGGCCTTATATTCATAATGCTTAATTGCTAGTTGGACAAATTTACGTAATTGTTTCATAACTTTATGCCATTAACATGGTCAGGTGACATAGTATTGTGAAGGGCCAATTATTCTTATTGCAATGCAGTTTTATGATAACAAACATGTTTGATATATCAAAATTCTAACGTGGCTTCGAGACATTCTGGTTAAAAAATAAATGGCATGCAATGCATGCAGAAGTGATGACATTCAACTGTTATTTCTAAAATTCTGTCTAGAAAATTGGAATATAAACAAACAAACGGATGCTTACAAAAGGCATGGACCACGCTGTGGCCTTTTTTGTTTTTGTCCCACAAGTTTGTTGGGGCATTTACCCCCAGAGGGTTATTAGGGTCACACGTTGGGACATACATGTAAAAGATATACAATACCACTCTGATAATAATTATTATATTATTGGCCCAAGGCTGAAAAGCACTTTCTCATTGTCAAAGCATCATCGCTCACGCTGGCTAGACTTTTTCTTTTTAGATGTTTTCTCTCCCGAGAATGTTCATGTTGTGAAACAGAGGGCTGCTCTAGACTAGAAGGTAACGACAAAGCTGCTTGTGGCTGTGCGTTTCACTGCTGAAGACAAATCAGCTGCAAGTCATTTCCACTATGCTATGAAAACTGAAAGCGTTGAAATTCGTGCAGATTAAAGTGGTTGGCCATACTGAAGAATTATAACTGTTAATGTTTTGTGACAATTGCGAAAATGTTGAAGCAAGAGTTCTGTGCACGAAGTGTGCTTGTGTTGTGAAATCTAATTTCATTGACATTGCAACAAAAGAAAAATAAAGAATGTTTTTTTTAAGGCCATTAGGCAAGATATGACCTGCTTCAATTATCGGTCTCTTTGATCTTAAAATGTCAGCAACATAGTTATGCAAGATCAGGGTCGCACATGTCGTGAGCATCTTATCAGTTTAAAATAACAAAAAGTCCTCTCCTCCTAAATTACTGATGTGAGAATACAGAACATGGCCTTGCATCAATATTTCATTGAGTGTTTTAACATTTTGGTTAAAAGGTTTAATTAATATATGATCGGAATTTCTGTAATGGATAGCTTAACAATGTGTGTGTTCAGATAAGTTCTTTTAGATGAACGCCTATGTATCGAATAGTTCACTCTTGTGACTCCTTGCAAGTGAGAAAATCCCACCTGCCTCTCCCTGGTGTTTCAGGTGCTACAAGTTTTCATAGCTTTGAAGTATATGATTTTAACCCCATCTCCGAGTTCGTCTGTTTATGATGTTTATTTTTAATTAGTTAATCTCTACACCAAGATGCATTACAATAATCATTGAAAACAACTGCAGTCAAACACATTGCTACACATTGTTTACCAGCACTCATTCCAAACAGTGAAACATCACCTTGATGATAGTCAGCCGTGACAGTTTTAGAACAATCCACACGGTAACAAGGCTCAGGATTCATTTCCACAACATTAGCTAGTCGAATCAACAAAGGAATGTAAAAACGATACACACACATTTGAGTGAACCAAAACCTTGCATAGTAACTCATTTGCCACAAGCGGATTACTTTTTTTAAAGTTGGAAGATATATTGCCCCCAGGTAAAACATAAACAATAGCATAAACCAGAACTTCCCTCTCTCACAGCTTGAGTATTCTTTGACTTTCAAATGAATGTTGTGTAACCCTACCATTGTCATATAAATGGTGTGTATTATTTACTAGCTCCCAGAGTGCATTTTGCTTCCACAGAACGTGTAAACATTCCCGTGTCTTTTAACATCCAGACGAATATGGAATTTTAACCAAAAAGCCTTGAAGTCATGTTAGAATTTGGATATATCAAATATGGGCTACTGTTATTTATGTTTAGTATGTCCATATTCAATGTAAAGATTTCAAAAGGATAGTTCTAAATAAAACAGTTCATTTGCTATCATAATGAATTGTCTTATTACGATAAAATATATATAATACATGTCCAAAAGCTACATTTCAACCCATTTAGTACATAAGCCACCCCTAGAAAGTTTTCATTAAAATTATATAGTAAAACTTTTTTAGCTCAGGTTTGTTGCATGGCAACATCGATGAACCTCTTGGGATCCCATGCAATTCTTACAACGCAAGTATTACAGAGTGCTTTTTGATTTTGATGTGACCTGCGACCTGTGACCTGCAAAAGAAACCTGCTGTTTTACCCCTGGTCTGCAGTCTGCAGTGAGCAGTCTGCAATCTACATTTTACACTGACCAGTTTCATGAGAGAGACTAGAGACTGTCAAACCAGCTGATTTAACTTATTAATAGTGACAAGTTTTGCTGAAAATTTATTTGTAAAATCTAGGGGTATCCTGTCCAAATGTGCATATATGGTCAGAACACTGCTGGGGTAGGAAAAATAAAGTTACAAATTTTGGTCTGAAATATAAGAGCATCACTAATGTGCGAGCCTGTGAGCCTGCAAGCCAGAGCCGCGAGGCACGAGCCTCGAGCCACAAGCCTCGAGCCACAAGCCTATTTTTGCTAGCCACTACATTTTTTTCTGTTTTGTTTTAATTGTTTTGTTTGAGTTTTTAATTTAACGTTAACGTTTTACTCAGTAAATGCTACACTTGGCAGAAGAAACAAAAAGTTTTGATTTTCTTTCATGCGTGAAATTCCGCACAAGTAGTTTTTCCGTCCCTATCAAAACGGATTTAAAGGTCAGTTTATAGTTTCAGATATGAGTGAAATTTTGAGTTTCCCTAGCAAATTTTCATATCAAAATTTTGATTAAATAAAATTGACTAACATCCAAATGTGTGGTTCCAGGAAATATCCATACCCCCCACGGAAGGTTTTTTCCCAGTTTGACCCCCCACCCCCCAGGATTTTCCGTTCCAGGGGGACTTCATGGTACTGCCCCCACTCCCTAGAATTTCCATGATTTTTCTACTTGGGCACCCCCATACCCCTCGGAAATTCCATATCCATAAATAACGAGACAACTCATTAATAATTACTGTACTAAAATTTAGTCGCAGCTGTTTATAGTTATATTGTAGACGAGGACGTACCTTTTCACGGTGGACTGCAGATGCGGCACGTTCCTTCATGTCATGTTAAAATGTTTGAACCAGCATTTGAACTAATAAACATATGACTTAGAGGCGCTTCACTCCCACATGGCATAGCAGCTGACTTTTTCTTCATTAAATTAAAAGAAGTTTTCATACAAGAATCTCAGAACGTACATAGAGCTTATTCAAATAACCCAATCAAAGTTTTAATTTATGAATGGTCAAAACAACATATCAAATTACTTTACACACGCAGTAAAGTCATCACGCAACATTTTTTTCCAAACAGCTGTTTCCCAAATGTCGTTTTACATATATTTCTTCTTTCACCAAAGGAATACATCAATTAAGTCATACGCTTTGTCTCTGTAGTTTGTAAATGATAGTTAATTCATTTTGTGCCTTAGTTTAATAAAATTTGTCATACATTTCATACGTTAAACACGCACTGTTCAGTCGTTCTATAAATGACATAAAATCTTGGCTACTGCTCCGATGCCCCTCGCTGTCCAATGTTACATATACATGTAGTTCAAGACAAATGGCTTTGAATCGACTTTACTGATTTAGCAAACTATTAACTACATGGATAATGATGAAAATATGTGATAACCTAGTTACGGCAAGACTGAAACAGCGAATAATTTTATATGAGTATCAAACGAAATAAACAAAGTACAAATCTCATTTAATTGACAGCAATGATTAATCCCAGAAAAAGCATCTGAGCTGCGTTTAAGCTTAATACAGCACGATCTAAGTTCAAAGTATAAAATATCATCAACTTCATTGTTCGAGTATCGCTGCACCTCTTTGTCAGCTTTTTGTTCAACTTGACGTCCAACAAAGACGATGCTCCGGATTGCCATCTGTTGTACAATGTTGGAAGAAAAATGGAAAATATATGACAAAGAATCTAACGTTTATTTCAATGGATGGAACATTTCTGTCGGTTTAGTTAACTGAATCGATTGGGAAAGTATGATAGTATTCATTCAATCGCATTTCACACCCACTGGAAAGAAAATTCTTTGAGTAGACCCCTCCCCTACGGAAATTTACCTCTTTCAGACCCCTTACCCCTTAGAATTTCTGTGATCCTCCATAGGGGGTATGGATATTTTCTGGAACCACACAATATAAACAGGGAAACGTTCAAGTGAGGCGAATTTTAGGTATTTATAAATATGATATATCAAGAAGCACCACCACAAAAGATTCATAATTTATTTATTTATTTATTTTTTGGCTCCCAGTTGTCCGTTGTTTTGACTCTCAGGAAGCCAGGCTCTTAATTGCCTTTTTTAATAGTTCCCCTATAAAATCGAAGGACTGGACGACTGCGAATCTCAAACCTAGCTGTCAACTTATGAAATGTCACGCTGTCATGACACTTCTGTTTATCTTGCCTGCAGCTACCAAAAAGCAAGATGGGAAAAATGTCTGGCCTATAATATCTGCTTAATTGGTAGAAATAAAAAGAGAGGAAAACTCTCCATCACTTCAATTGCCATGCTACAGTGCACAAACACATGAAGACCGCCGGTGTTTACCATTATGCCAAAGATTCCTGAAATTTCAGTTGGAAGTAAAATGGAAAGGTCCATTTTGGTTTCTTCCAACCGGAATATTCAGAATCACCTCTGGAGGTGGTCCACTTAATTATTCCCGTTGGACCAGTCCGACCGAAATTTGCCATTCTGTTTTTGACAAACCAGTTCACAGCCCTACTGCTCTTCACTTATGTAGGGAATTTGGAAAAGGAATAAAAAATGGTAAGAGTCTGATTCCTCTTGGTTAGCCTGGTTTGATCAGAAAATGTCGTTCAATTTCCCTTGGTTACTGACATAATGGAAGCATGTAATAAATACCATATTAGAGCATTAGGCCCATTTTTGGATTTTTTTGGTGGGAATCTTTCAGGGCTCGCAAAAAGAGACACGCAGCTCACAGCTCGAGGCTCTGGCTCGCAGGCTCGCAAAATAGCATTCCCCAAATAATATATAGATTTAGCCAAGCCTAAAAGCAGAGCTCCTGGGCCGGGTTGTTCAAAGCCCGATTACACTAACCCACGATAAGCGAGAATTTCAATTTGAGTTTTGAAACTTTACGGTGGAGTTTTCCATTTCTGTGGTTTGGCCTTCTGTTTTGAGTTTCAATTATCTCAAGGTCATCAAAATACACAAAAAGCAGTGAAAAACATTTGTATACAAGAAAAATTATACTTCAGTCAACTTTTATAATCCTGGGTTAGTGTTAACCGACTTCCGAATGACCCGGCCACCAACTTAACCTGACATGAGCCCGGAATCTAATCGAAAACCAGCACTTGGTCAGCGGTTAACTTCAAAAAAAACATGTGACCTCGATGAGCTCTAAACTTGAGCCTGCGATATGGTCACGCGATACTGATCAGCGGATACCTTGTTATGACAGATGTCAATTGACCATAACATGGATGTCCAATATCAAAGGGTTACGCTACAAACCAAGGGTGCATGTCTCTGTCAACCTCTTAGCTGGAGTATAGCTGGCATGTTGGGCAACGCCGCCGCCGTCGTCGTCGTCGTCGTGCATACGCGCCCACAAGCAATGCCGCTAGCCATGAAAACCTTGAGAAAATTCATTCGTGGGTTTCTTTTTCTTTCCCACATGAGAAGGGGGCTCCGCTTGGCGGCCCTTCGGGCCGCCAGAGCTCCGCTATAATAGGAATTTCAAGAAGCTCGCCACACACCTGCAACCAATTTTCCAGCAGTACCCGGGAAGTTATGTTACTAAAGTTATATGTTTTCACTTGAGCTCAACTTGATCAATATTTTTACCACAATTGCCACTAATCTCGCAATCTGATTGGCTAATTTGCCATTGTCAATAAGAGTCGTTGTGTTGGCTGCACCTCGTGAGTCCACAACATTTTGACCACTGTGATGACGCGTATCGTTGTCGATAAGAGTACAGACCACGCTAAACCACATTCGATTTGTTAAGTAGCCTCTTAATTTTACCTCACTGAATAAGAATAGTTACTACTGTTGAATTCCTCGTTGTTCCAAATTGAAGCAAATTATTAAAACAGGACTGTGCACAGACTGTATTATATTTTCTTACTCACCGCGCTTTTTGAATCACATTCCTCGTCCTCCTTATCGTCGGTACTGTCACCATTATTTGAATCATCAAACTTGAGACTGTTATGACAAAAAAACGAGTCATATTGATCACAAGATTAAAATGAAACTGCAGCAGGATGAAACTCAACAGCAAGCACACTTACGCCTCGAACTTGTTCATTTCCGTCAATAAGTTAACTTGAGCTTAAATATCTTTTTAACAAAATCCTCCATTACAATCTTCTAACAACGCGTATTTTCCGGCGACGAACATTACGCATGTTTACTTTGGATGATACACTTAGTTTTGGTGAATCGTGGGCTCATCGACACCTGACGATCGGTGACTGAGTGACTACTTTTTTACTTATTTTTGTTTTTGAAATTTACTTTTGACTGGCATATTTTTTGGTTCTGGTGACAAATTAGTGTTCAATTATATCGGAGTGTTTGTTATGCACAGGCCGCGCTAATATGTGACTGTTGACGTGTTTTTTACGATAACTGCAGAAATTCTCGCGCGCTCACTGGCTAATTTTTATTGTCAATAAGCGAACAGACACATGAATTCATAATTTTTGCGATGCGTCAACAAACGAGAGCGGACAATCTGACAATTTGTTATCGTACAAAAACAAATTGATGTCAGTTTTTAATGCGCCTGTCCTGTTATTAGCTTACGTGTAGCCGTACCCACGTAGGCTAGTACTCACCGTCCCCATCGTCCCCATCTTGAATTTGAGAAGGAAACTGCTGCTCATCCTCGCGTACAGTCGGCTCAAGAAGCTTTCCCGCTGCTCTGTAGGCCTGACCTGTAGCTGAAAAAAGGTCATCCTAGGAGACCCAGGGCCTAGGGGCAGTTAGTCGACGCGATATTTTCAGACGACGCGATGTTTTTGGGCGAAAGTTTACATGAAGAAGTAAAATTTCGCCCGAAAATATCGCGTCGTCCCGACTAACTGCCCCTGGGTCTCCGAGGTGGCCTGAAATGTCACTCATCTTCCACCGTTCAGCCGAATCGCCTGGGCCGGGTTGTTCAAAGTCCGATTAAGCTAACCCAGGATTAGCGGGAATTTTGATTTCAGTTTTTGTAACTTTGTGGTAATTTTTGTGTAAATAGTTTTCGGCCTTTGAGTTTGAATAATCCCTAACTACACAAAACATACTGTATTTTCTCAATTAAACACCCCCGGCGTTTATTTCAAAATTGGCCTCGTGGACCCGGCGTTTATTTGAAGCCGGCGTTTAATCGGGGCCCGGCGTTTATTTATGAAGTGCAATATTCTGTCATTTTTTTCAGATTGATTTATTCACCCATCCTCCGAAACCTAGGGCAGTTTGTCAACACGAAATGACTTTTCCATTCGGTAAACTGTCTCTGAGTCTTGGAGGATGATTATTGCTAAAAGATACAGCATTATAAACAGCGCATGTATGTTACAGTCAGGACATGTGGCACTGAACAGAACAAAAATGTGTAAAATAAATAGGAGCAAGTATGGATACAAAGTTTTAAGTTCCGTATAAACGGCAATGTCGCCATCGTTCTCCTCGATACTATCAGTTAAGCGTCCGCATTTACGATTTTTAATGTACCTTTATCTTCATAAACAACAAACTCGTTAACTCCTTCTTCACAGATGTCTGGCTCTAAATCCACGAACAGATCGTTTTCATCAACAGGAGCAGCATGTTGCACTGCAGTAAAAAATTCTGCGGCCCTTTCTGTAAACTCCTGCCTTCCATTACTAAGTGGGCCGTCTGCCTTAAAACAACGGATTTTGTCATCCTCTGATCCGTTTATGGGCAATGAGACAGCACACGCTTCAAAACTCTTCTTGATTACGTCATTTGGCAGGCTCTCGATACAGCTGTGCCGTGAAGGTGCCTTTATTCGACCAGCCGGGGTTACTTCATGTCCTGTTTCTGCCATCCAGTCATCGTACGCTATTTGGCACAGATCCTTAAAAGGCTTGTTCCATGACACGTCGGGAGCCTGGATATATTTTGTGTAGCCACCAGATACCAACGCTGAATCGACACCAGCCTGCCGAAGGGCTTCTTTTACTCCATTCGTCATATGGCGTTTGTATGTGTCCCAGACAAGAAGTCTCGGAGCAAATGATAGGCGGCCTACAACATACTGCACCCATTCGTCCGTCAGGCTTTCATTCATCCATCCATTGGCCGAGGAGCGGATGACGCACTTTCCGGATAAACGTCTGTCTTCATTCATCCTCTTTGCATCTGTTTTCCCACCTCTGAAGACGATGAATGGCTTTAGTTTTTGCCCATTTGCCTTGGCCGCTAGGCAAACACTTACTCTATCTTTTTCATGTCCAGTTGACCTTATGGTGACACGCGATGCCCCAGCCTCATTCACAGTAGTAGAGCTTGGCATGTCAAGCCAGATCGGTGTTTCATCCATAACAATTACGTTTTCCTTTGCATACTCCTTTTCATGAAATTTGCGCCTCACGTTATGAATAAAACTGATGACACGATCAATAAGGTTTCCGGGGTCATGCATGCTGTGCCAGGGAGGTACGTTTGCGCGAAGTTAAACCATGCCTGTTCATAAAGCGAACTACCCAGCCATTACTTGCTTTGAAGTCTTCTTGGGATATCTCTTCGTTGTTGTAAGAACCAGCGGGGGCATCAGTCTCGTTCGATGACTTAAGCTCATGCCAAATGATCTCTCCTTTCTTGCTAATTGCCCGCCTGGAAACGCGCTGACCTCGTGCCCTGATATCGTGAATCCACTCGAGCACTCCTTCCTCAAGCGCAGTTGAAAGAGGCTTTCTCCCGCCACCGTTTAGTCTTGGGTTTGCTGCATTCTCAAACTCCGCTTTCTTTTGGCACCATTCTCGGATTCTCTTAGCGTCCACGCAAAATTTTCGTGTGGCGGCTTCCTTGCTGTTGCTTTCTGCATAAGCAATTGCTTCGAGTTTTGTGCTTATGCTATAACTGTGTCGTTTCTTTCCCTTTCCACTAGTTGCACCTCTCTGCAGAGGCGATTTCTGATCATTTTCTTGACTTGATCTATTGGGAGATTCAGTGGAATTGTTGATAGTATCGATGTCCATGATCCTAATAACGATTGAAAAAGGTTGACGTGCCGGTACACTGTTATTTTACACCATGAAGCATGTTAAATGCCAGGTCAAGTTTATGCACGTGTGCGGTCACGCATGTAACGCAACCATCCGCTCTTGTTGCTTTCCTCTGCTAAGACGGCTAAGCTAGGTGGTATTTGGTCTCTATCCTTATTATAGTAAGACCTTAATATACGTATGGCTACTCAAGAAACCGAGGAAACATTTGAATTTGATTGCTGAGTGCGAGGGTACCACGTTACCGAAAAACACTGGAAAGATATTGCGATCGGCGAAGGTCTTATTGTAAGTCGTGAAGAAAACAACAAGTACGATCCGTGTGCGATGGCTGTTTACCGTGTGCATGACCCTGATAATGAGAAGATAAATGTCGGACACATCCCAATCGAACTCTCTTCCGCTCTTTGCTTCTTTGTAAAACATGGAGGGAAAATTTCGGCTAAAGTGAGACAGGAAACCTACCGAGCTAGCAACTTGGAACAAGGCGGCCTTGAAGTCCCTATTTCTATTCAATGTGCGATTTCCTCTCAGAAAGGACAACTTATGACAAGATCGAAACAGCTCATAAACAAACGCTGGAGGGATCCTCGCGATTTTAGTGACAGTGAGCACTATAACACACGAAAGAAAGTGCGTCATCAGTAATAAGACTTAATGACAACACGAACGCGAACATTTTGTTTTATTTTGTTGTACAGCTACTATTCTTGTTACGTTACGCCGGACTTTTCCTTTTGAACGTTAATTAAGATTATCAAAACACCATAGCGTACTAGTATGTCGCAGTAGTGCTATTTAATAAGGGAAAAATCAAATTGTTGGTTCGAACGCAAATAAACGCTGGGGCCTCCAACAAACGCCGGGGCCTCGATTAAACGCCCCCGACGTTTATTTCAAAATTGGCCTCGTGGACCCGGCGTTTATACGAGGCCGGCGTTTAATCGGGGTCCGGCGTTTAATTGAGAAAATACGGTAAGCAGTGAAAAACATTTTTACCCACGAAAATTTTATATTTCGGTTAGCTTTTAATCCTGGGTTAGTGTTAACCGGTTTTCGAACAACCCGGCCCTGGGGATTAAAGGCCCATTAACCGATCTTTTCGAGCCGTTGCTAAGGAAAATTTATTCTCATATAACCTGATCATTTTTAGTTAGTTCAGAGTTATTTCGTGTGTTTTCAGTAACACTAGTGATGACGTCATCAGGCCACGCCTGTGGTCATGTGACTAATACAGAAAAATTGCAAAGGCTCCCAGGCAAATTACTTTATCGGGATTTTTTTCATTGATTTAATATTTTAATTTAAATCCTCGTTACGCTATGCATCGATTTTGTTTCATTTCTAAAAGGTCAGATTTTGAGAGGATTTTAAAGTATTGAAAAGTTCGTAATTTTCTGAAAAAAGTATGATTTCGAAAAAGGAATTCATAGCTATGTTTCCAACATTGGCTTTAATCGAAATTCGTTGAAAAAGGCTGGATTTAAGGAAAAACCGCGTTTCCTTTAACATTTAAAGAAACCGGAGGTGCGCCCGATATCTATTGAAAGTTACCCTATCAGCGGGTGCGCAGTTTACACTACCAGCGCACTTCGGTGAGATCAAACAAAGCCACACGGAGTTAGTTTTCCTCTTTCCATTGCTCTTGTTTTTCTGTCTTTCTCTTATTTTGTCTTTGCTTGCACTTTTTTTACTTTACATTTCGTGAAACACAAAGAAAAAAATCTAAAATGTAAGCGAATTTGCAAGTTTTTGAGTTGTTATTATTTTCCGCGGTCAGGCTGACGTAAGTAACCGGAAGTGAAATTTGACCTCCTTAGCAACGCGCGCGAGCGCGCGCATGAATAGGTTAATGGGCCCTTAACAGGATTAAGCTGAGGGTGGGAGATGATTGGCATTTTAGGCTACTGAAAGATATGTGCAAAACCACAAATGAAATCAGGGACCGCGAAGGAGGAGGAAGCACTTTAGCCCCACCACTTACTTGCTTGTGTTGAATTTTTTGGGCTCCAGTCCAGATGACATGGATAATGTACAAATTTTGCTACTGGAAAGTAACAAAACGGCGGAACAGTGACCCCTTATGGAATAATTATATCTCACGAGTCATTTAATTTTTTTCGGTATAAACACAAGCCTTTAGGCGCGTGTGTGTACCAAGAGAATACAGGTGTCTCGACGGATATTCCGTGGTATATCACTCGAAAGCGACAGACATTGCTCGACTTGCCGAAAAAACATTACCGAAGAAGTTCGAAAAAGTACGATTTTCCTAGAGGTTACCGAGGGACACCGAAGATGTTGTATTTGCCGAATTAGTCGGATTTCCGAAGATGGTCTTCTTTGGTAGTAAATCGATTTTCCGAACTAGTCGGATTTCCGAAGATATTCTGCACGTACTTCGACAGAGCTCGACTTGCGAAATATTGGATTTCCGAAGATGCTCGACATCGTTCGTTTTATTTGAAATAGTCATAGGGAGCTATTTTTTACGCAAGCCAAGACTCTACAGCCCTAAATTGCTTGATATAGCCACACATAGGCCTATATAGCTGTACATAAGAATACATTTTCATACAATTGAGCTGATATAGCCCTACCGAGAGCCCTACATGTTCCCGATAGTAACACAAAGTTCTTAGTAAACTCATAAAGCCATATATAACCAAACTTTAAGCTTGATTACATTCCAGATAATAACTTTAAAGTACAATATCATTAAAAACCTGCTTGCAAAGTCCTACAGAACCGCACATAATTAGATATTCCCCATTGTTTTACATAGTCCAACAGAGCATTACATATAGGCAGTAGCATATGATATGCTCCTGATATAGGTTATTGACTAAGCGTAAGGTCAATTTGTTCGTTGAGGCCGGGAAATCACACGGGCTTCGTAGTAGAGAACATTCTTAGGATGCAGCAAGAAACTTTTTCCTGTCGTATGTAATTCATAACGAGTCAATAAACTGTTTAGAAACAACAAAAGAAAATAATTAGTAACTGAACTACAACCCCACAAATTTTAGCGTAACTTCAGCGTTATCCATAAATTATCTTTTCATGAAGTAGCGCTTCTCATTCTCGATAACCCAATAACTAAATATTTCTTCTTCATGCAGAAAATAGAAAGACAACAAGCAAACGCTGCTTAAGCACACTTGTCCACTTTGATGTAAGGAAGACTCCAAACCAGTCTTTATCCATGGCATGCATTAGGTGAAGCATTAATTCGACATACAAACTACTCCTGACCTTGTCAGTGCTTCTAGAGGCAAAAAATGTAATATCAATTCAATAGCCAATGGCATTATTCCTGTGTAGGAACATTAATTGCTTAAAGCTCAATAAGCTTAACAGGAAATAGAGGTTCATCTGCTCTAATTTGTGGTTGATCATACAATCGGATATTGTGTCCACATTTCTTCCTTCCTCCAAGTTGTTGAGAGTTACAACTAGCTCTCGAAAAACCCAGATCAAGTGTTTATTCATTCTTTTAGAATTTTGACTGCAGAAAAAAAAAAACGGAAACGACAACCCGCAAACCCAGCTTGAAATACAGACACAGCCCTCGGGGGGGAGGGGGGGGGGGTCCATATGAGCCAGAAGCGCTGAGGAAGAACAGGCCCGGTCAGAAATCAACCACCCTATTCCGACACTCCATCCAGACTCATGTTTCCAGTGGATTGTCGCATGGTACCTGCGTGCTGCGTGCTGTGTCCAACAGGATAGGTTTCCAACTTGCGAGCACGGAATGACTAGTCGACTTCTCGACTGCAACCACAGCTCTGGAAGTGAAAGTAAAACAAGCACTAAGAGGAGCGCGCGAAACTCTCCACCCAGCTTAGGAACGCGTGATTGCCGTCTGCGATCATTCTGATTTCAAAATGGACGTTTTATTAACTCGTTTTAGCGCTGATCTCGGATTTTTCTAAGAAACAAGTCGATACCTGTGTCCTTATTTACTTATCCTATCGTTACCAGAATTGTTCACAGCAGGTTGCTCTCAGGAAAGACTTTTTCGCTTGCCATTCCACTTGAAGGTTTTCTCAAATTTTCTGTTTCCTTGCATTCAGCTCTTCCAGACATTGCTCCGGCCAGGAATCACTCAGTTTTTCCATAGTGTGGATCCTTATAAGTTTCCGTTTTTCCATAGTATGGATCCTTATAACCCACACCTGAACCAGGCTGATGATCAATAGACTGTTGCGACACCGATATGCATGTGATGTACGTACTGCACAGTAATTAGCGCTTCAAGGACTAATCTAGAGAAAAATAGGTGTTTAGATTAGTAATTCACAAAGGGAAACTACGTTTAAACGTTTAATAATTACATGCTGTCTTCGGTCCCTTCGTGTCTTATCACAAAGACTTTTTATGAACTAGTGAGACAATCTCAGATAGTGCAGAGAGCGCAATTGATAGCTCTGGTACAGTAGTCCCATAAGTACTCACCCATGCTCGGTTCACTTCCGGTTTGTGTCTACCTTAGTAGTCTGCTACGGCTTTTCCCCTTTGCAGTGTGTATATTTCAAGGTATTATTTTCATTCAAGGTCCAAAAATTACGCACAAATTAATTACTACTGGTGTTTTACCTTGATTTTCGTTCATTTTAATTTCAATAATACGCTGAAGCAGCAAACGTGACAATTTAGCTCTTCACGCCAACTTTGTAACTTGATACTTTTGTTTTCCTCGCAAAGCCATGTAATATGAAACCCTTGTTTTCTCCAAAACATACGGAGGATGTCCTTGTTTTTTGGAGATAAATGAAAGAAAGTTAAATATCTGATGTAGTGATGAAGAAACGGAACAGAAACGATGTTGTTTTACTAAAAATGCAAATTTTTACCAATGAACAGGAACTAATTTAATTATCAGATAGTCACGAAATACCACTTTCTTCTTCTGTTGTCACCTTTGTTGTTAACAATAAAACAATTCAAAATTAAGACACAACGATATTGATGGCTGAGAAGCATTTCAACGAAAAGTATTGAAGATAAACAGCGCTACTTGGCCGATATGAATGAGTCTCCTCAAAGACGGATTAAATTAATTTGCGCTTTCATTAGGTGCCACGGCGTCTGCAGCAATATTTAAGCATTTTCCTGGTTTCTTTTGTTACAAATTTACAATTTACGGAGTATTAAAGCCACTAACTTGGGAACTTTTTGGTCTCTCTTACAGACACAATTAAGGCAAGAAATAAACAAGCCGCTAAGGAGAAGCAATACATTTGAACCCTGACAAGCACACTATTGTAGATTGAAAACTGCACATGATATTTGTTGAACCGACCTGTGTGTAATTCTAAAAGCTACGCAGCCACAGTAACGTTTCACTTTTGGAATAAAAAGGGACAATTGACGCTACCTGAAAAATAACTGCCGTCCTTGGTCACATGACATGATATATAAAATACCGCGTGGAAAGATAGTGTATAACACTAACGATGCTAGAACGCATGCGTCTTACATGTTGAGCTCTACCATAAGGAAAACCACTCAACATTTGTGCGTGATTCTGTATACAATGTGTCCTTCACCTAATATAGAAGCCACGGACGCTAACTAATCTGCGCATGCGTTTAGGACAAATTAGTTTTGTTCTAAGGAGAATAGTACCACAAGGAGAGCAAGGGGTTACCTGAAACAAATATATAGTTTTGCGATGTTCAAAGTTAAGTGACGGCGATAGAACGTGTTTTACATAGAGTACACATGTACCTTTCCCACCCTACCCCCGCTACTTCCTTGCCTCTAGACTAATTAATTAATTGAAATTAATTAATTAAGTTTACACCTTAGCGCCATAGTGGTTAGTTCCTTAGCGGCAGGTAGCTCCCATAACCATCCCAATAATGCACTCTGCAGTAAAAATGAAACTTGTTTACGACGGGTGTAAGGGTAAGGTTGAATTGTTGTGGAGCCCGAAAGTCACTGAGAGTTACTTTCCTAAGAGACTGCTTAGTCTTTGAAATATCATATGACCAAAGACTGTTCAGAAATGTTATTAGAATAAAGTTCAATCTATTTGCTGATTATATAGAATAAGAAATTCTTACTTACCTTTAAGCAGGCTTTTTCCATTGCCCTGCCTCTCTTATCTGTCTCCCCATACTTCAACATAGTGACTGTATCTAAATGTCTCACCAGTGAACAAGGAATTAAGGTGGTTTGCATTGTTCAGCATCGACTATCCTGTTTGTCGGTTGCTACTAAAGATTACTACAGTACAGTTCTGAAGTGTCCCAAGTGGTGAGCATCACAGAGCCCAGCGATGCTTGAATCAAACCGTTTGAAGGAATATTGCCATCTTGTGGAGCGAACTTTCAGTCTCAAAGCTTCAAGAAACTCAGGTTCACGTGAAATGAAATGCTCAATGTTGAAATAAAACTCGCTGTATCCTTTTAAAGTTTCGCCCGCATTGCTAAAAGTCAGCAAACCTGACGCTAAGTGCGATACAGCTCAAACTGAACTAAACGTCGGTTGAGAAATTTGAAAATGAAATTTGGCTAAGGTGCGCATGGACAAAGGAAACTGCGTCGTTAAGTTTGAATTTCATTATCATATATGTGAATTTTTCGCGCATAGCAAGGAATTAACAGTAAGTTTTGTAACGTATCAAATCTGCGCGTTTGAGTTTTCATTGTATAATTTACAAAAGGTAAAGTGTGCATACGAGCCAGTGGCCCACCAGGCCGGAGCTTATCCTGGTTTCCGTAGCATGAAGCGACTAGGAGTATTTCTACTCCCCCCTGGATGGGATGCTAGTCCATCGCAGGGCTACCCCCAGCATTTAGTTCGCCGGTACCCATTTATACACCTGGATGAAGAGAGGCACTGTGAGAGTAAAGTGTCTTACCCAAGTACACAACAAAATGTCCCCGGCCAGGGCTCGAACGTGGACCTCTCGATCCGAGGACGAGCGCACTAACCATAAGGCCACCGCGCCTCCCACGCATCATTTACATAACAGGCAAAGTATTACTTAAGAGACCACTGATTGCCTCTTAATTCCCTTGACGTTAGTTTCTAAACATACTGGTGCATTTTTCATCTCGCTTTTGACCGCACTACGTTATGTTGACTTTAAAAGCGCGGGAAAACGGGGGTTTGGAGCCGTGGCGTTGCCACAAGTGTTAGACTCACGCGGTCTCGTACGAAGATACCGCGAAGCCACGAAATCAAATCGCTTTACATTCGGCCAAATCGATTTCATGGATCACGAAACAAGGAGACAGTTTCTTAACTACGATCAAGCGGTTAAATCTGATTTGAATATTGAAACCATTAATAATTTGAGAACCCTGACTTCCAACGGGTTTTCCAAAAGACTATTTTAAGACACGAGGTACATAAAAATAATTGTTAATGCCATCGTCCACACAAAATACCTTCAATCATAAACAATGGGTGATCAAACACTCCCTAAACGCATTCCTCGTATCCTCGGAAATCGACGCACGTTTCTGACTTGACCATCCGTTCGGATGTCGTAACACCGAAGATCATGGTCCTTTGTTGATTATTCCGTCATTCAAGAGTCGTTATCCCTCGGTTTCCGAGAGTAGAAGGCCGGAAACCTCTCAATGCATAATTGTCAAACCCACAAAAACAATTTTTTACTTAAAATACGATACTCTATAACATTTCAGAAATATCAAAAATAATATAAATCTTGCATACGAGTTGCGTTCAGAGGGCGCTCACGTTTGATTATTTTAGTTACCTTGTAATTTAAATTAACTCCATATTTACTTATTGTTCGAGATAATTTGCCCACGTTGGACAAACTTAAAGCTAGTACCTGAGCGTTAGCTCCCTAACCCAGCGGCCGAGACAAGAACCCATGTCACAGTATCAAGGTCACAAAGTCAATGTGAACTCATATTAATGCTAAAATTGGCAGAATATCCTTCTTAGATTGAGAACAGTTGAAACTTAACTAACTGGAGATAATATAACAGGGAGCTTAGGGAAACCACGGCGACGACGTCAACGAGAACATCGTAACCAAGCAAACTTGTTGGATTAACCTTATCGTGACTGTTAAGAGTCCACTGAGTGTTGCTACCCCCAGGGGCTTTTAATTCCTAAAAAATAACTCTTGCTGGCCTTGGGTGCCTATGTTTTAGTAAGAGGAAAATCCTGGTATTTTACTGGTGTCTATGGTGGTCCATCAACGCCATAGAAAAAATTGCTTCAGAATGGTGTAGTTCTTTAAAGTACGCGTTTTTATTTTTATTTTTGTCATAATATTATTTGTTATTTTGATTTTTTTTATTAAAAAATAAATAAAATAAATAATACATAAGAATACAAAAAATTTGAAAATAAGGAACTCAGTGTGGGAAGGAGATATAGAGTTAGAGAACGACCTTAAGGAGCAGGTTAGTCGTAACCTGCGACAATCTGAAATAGTAGACTTTATGAGAGTCAAATATCCGGTGTATTCGTGGAGCCTGAGGACTCTATCCCGCCGTTTCCATCATTTTGGGATCAGGTACACTGACTACTCTGTCGATATAGACGAGGTGACAGAGGCTGTGGAGAAAGAAATGAAAGGGCCAGAAGATTATTGGGTTACCACTCACTACACAAGAAGGTTCGAGAAGTACACGGAGTCAAGGTCCCAAGAAATCTGATGTATGACGTTATGGCGGACGTAAATCCGGAAGGTCTTGAGGAAAGAGGTGGCGTGGGGCTGCCAAAAGGTCCTAAGAGAACTTCACCTCAAATGTACGCAAAAATGTTAATGTTGCATTTAATATTGTTTCCCCACTGCTTCTCATTTTTGATTCTTTTTTTGTATGGACATACATACGAATATGTTGAATTTTGCTAACAATCAGAGAGTCGTACCGTTATTTCGGAATAGTGTTACACATTTAGGTAGAAAAGTGCATGGCCTCACCCACTCTTGATTATCTATCTCTGAGCAGTGGATCAGTAATGAGGGGATGGGTTGAGTCCGTGTACCTCTCGAACCTTCTTGTGTAGTGAGCGGTAATCCAATAACCTTCCTGGCCCTTTCATTTCTTTCTCCACAGTCCCCTTCGCCTCGTCTATGTCGACAGAGTAGTCAGTGTACCCAGGAGCTCCTGGTGTACCTGATCCCAAAATGATGGAAACGGCGGGATAGAGTCCTCAGGTTCCAAGAATATATCGGATATTTGACTCTCATAAAGTCTACTATTTCAGATTGTCACAGGTTACGAATAACCTGCTCCTTAAGGTCGTTCTCTAGCTCTATATCTTCTTCCTACTCTGAGTTCCTTATTCTGGCCGCCATTTTGAAAAAGAAAGCTCTCTGGAGGATTATGGGATATCATACATTTACTCGCGATGCATTGTGGTCTATGGCGATGCTGGGCCACGGAGGATGTATGTTTTTTAATTTTTATTTTTTGAAATCTTTTGTATTGTTATGTATTTTTTATTTTATTTATTTTTTAATGAAAAAAAATCAAAGTAAGAAATAAATTATGAAAAATTGATGGGCCACCATATACACCATACCCGAGAAGTACTGGAACAGATCTCTAAAATGTTGAACTCCAACGAAAACTTTGAAATAGATGACACGCTCATCTTACACATCTCGCACATTCGCGATCAGGGTCGAGGTGCAGGTAACCAGTGCATACGGAAGGGAACCATGGCCTTCGAAAAATTGATGGACCTCAAAAAGAGTGTGGTGAAAATCACGAATAAGGATGAACTGTGTTGTGCCCGCGCTGTCGTCACCATGAAAGCGTATTGCGATTTCGGGAGTCAACATGCAGACTATGACAGTTTGCGAAGAGGGCGACCTGTTCAAGAAAGAAGAGCCAAAGCATTACATTGAATGGCTGGCGTACCCGAAGGACCGTACAGTCTCCCCGAGATCGAGTCATTTCGGCGACATCTCCCCGACTACTGTCTCGTCGTGCTCTCGTTGGATCATAATCACCAAATCATTTACAAGGGTCCCATCTGTGATACCAACAAGGAAATCATCCTCATCAAAGCGGGTGAACACTATCACGGATGTACTTCCATCTCTGGGTTCCTCGGACGTAATAGATCCTGCCTCCATTGCGAAAAAGGATACGATCACGACGACATGAAACATCATCCCTGCCAGGGAAAAAAATGCTTCGCTTGCTATCAATCGAAATGTGAAGACTATCGTCGCGCTGGCGGAGAATCGGCCACTCTCGAGTGCAATCGTTGTCAACGTTCCTTCCTCGGAGACCAGTGTATGCAGAATCATTATGTTTATGCCAGCACAGATGAAAAAAAGGCCGACCCCGCCAAGAAGATCAAAATGTGTGTGCCACTCGACGCAAGTGTCCGCCCTGCCATCGACTACTCCGAACACGCGAGTTGGAAACGCGACACGTGTGTGGAACCACCAAATGCCCTTCTTGCAAAGAATATCACAATCTCCGCTTTCATCAATGTTACCTACAAAATCCCACCGAATTGAAAGGAAAGCAAAAAAAGAAAAACTCCGGAAAACGAAAAGCCGATGGTTGGCGAAGTTTGGAAGATAAAGACAACCTCCTCGTTTACTGGGACACCTTCAACTGCGACGAAGTCTTCCAATTTGAGGGCACCATGTGCATCGTGGACTTTTTGGATTGGTTGAGAGAATTAGCCCAAGATTTCAAACTCACCGTCCTGGCTTACAATTCACAAGGTTTGACTCATACTTGATATTGGACGAACTTTAGAGACAGTACATCGTTCCAGAACAAATCCCGTCAACGGTGCCAAGATCCTGTCCCTCTCCATCCAGTATAGAAACATCGTCTTCAAAGACTCACTTTGCTTCTTTCCTATACCTCTTTCCGTCTTTCCCAAAAACGCCTAAAAGCTGGAACTTGGTTTGGATTTGCGGAAGTGGACATAGGGATCCCTGAACCGCTGTGGCCAAAGTTTGAAGAAATGCCGCCGTTCTTCCTCACCAGGCAGATCCCTGATGAAACTGTACCACAGCACATGAAAGATTACTTACAGCACCGGCAGAAAAAGAGGTGACGGGAAAAAGCTGGTAGGGGCGTTGTCAGAGCGAATGCTGTTGCTGTATGCCCTACCACTGCGTCGGTATGTGAAACATGGAGCAGTCATCAAAGCTGTTTATCCCACGATCGACTATCAGGCGACGAAGATCTTCGCTTGGTTTGTGGAGCAGGTGACAGAGGCCCGCCGCACAAGAGAGGTGGACAGGAACAAAGCTCTGCTGGCTGAGGTGTTCAAACTGCTGGGAAACAGCGGCTACGGGAAACTCATTAAAGCGCTGGAGCGACAAACAAGCGTGATCTACACAAAGGATGAGAAGGTGGTGGACAGAGCCTTGCGAAGCGCGTACTTCAGTGATCTGGAGTAGCTCGGGCAAGCGTATGAGCTGCAAAGCAAGAAGTCGCGTATCACGATCAATCGGCCGTTCCAGATCGGAATTACTCTGTATCAGCTGGCAAAGAAGAGAATGCTCGAGTTCTATTACGATTTCCTGGATCGATATTTCGATCGCCGCGACTTCGAGTTGATTCAAATGGACACAGACAGCAGCTACATCGCCATCTCTGCTAATCGGCTTGAGGACATCGTTCGCCCAGAGTTGCATGCAGAATTCGAGGCAAAAAGGAAGTAGTGGCTTGAATGGGACAAGTGGAGCCGGCGCACGCTGGGGCTGTTTACACTCAAATGCGAAGCTAGCAGGATGATTGCGCTATGTTCGAAGTGCTATTATGTTGATGAACAAGACAGCGAAAAACAAAGTTTAGCACAAAGGGCATGTCCAAGAGACGGGATAGTATCACTCTGCAGCGTTTCAAGGCGGCGTTAAACGGCAGCAGTGACAGAGCCGAAAATAGAGGATTTCGTATGGTCTACGGACGGATGGCTGCTTATGAGCAGCAGAAGTTGGGGCTGAGAGCTTATTATGACAAACGCTGGGTGCTGCCGGACGGGATTCACACTGAACCGATTGCATTTCAAACGACATAAGCAGGCGGCAGCTGTGTGTCAGGAGGAACAACCAACAGTTCTTCGCGGACTAAACCACGCTTAGGCCCATCGTGCATATAATAGATAACCGGCTCGTTTGGTTTGGTTACAGTTCTTTCAAGCTTGTGGACGTCCAAAGACCAGATTGGATCTATAGCTCTTTTAGTCCCACCTTCAAGTTCACCAAGCTGGTAGAGATAGCAAACATTCACGTTGGAGACGAGCTTTTTTTCGTTCACACCAACAGGCCTTGAATAAGGAGTGGGAAGTTTTGCTGAAACGACCTTCTCTTTGATCGCGTCAACCACTTTTTTGCCAGTCAGGCGAGTAACTCCCTTGTTCAGAGCGCTAACAACGTCGAGAAGCCTTTTTGACCCATGCAGTCGACCGCTGGCCAGAAGGCAGGAGCATTTCCACTGCACACTGATGACCAAACAAGCGCTCGGCCAGCGTGCGATTAAAACTTTCAACGGTACTGTCGTCTCTGTGAATGTCAGGGCGCTCACGTCGAATATATATTTTGTGGTTTTCCATCTCTTTCGTCACACTTCCCATAAACTCACGTCCAGGGTCAACCTGGAGCACCTGGAGCCACGTCAAAAGGCCGCACTTGTAAATCGAGTGAAAAGCTTTCGCAACTTCAGCAGAATCTTTAGAGGTCAGAGGCTGAGCCTCTTTGTACCGGCTGGCCACGTTGACAACGGTCAGCGCGTATTTGTAAACTTTGCGAGCACGTGGAAGCTTGTCGTGTGGCAGAAAAAGAAAGTCCGCTTTGTGGACTGCGTTGGGTGCCGATACGTCGAATTTTGGGCGAGGAACGTAGCGGGGCGCGGGGAAGAAGATCTGCTAAAGAGCTTGTTTGATAAGCTACTGCTTGGCGGTTTCTTAGGGGACTGTCCCAGCTTCTGCTAATTTTTTGATAGTAGCGATGCCTTTCCAGTAGCCCTTGGGACTGTAGTAGACTTTTGTGAGCTTGGAGTCCATTCTTGTTCGAAGAACAGATATAGTAACACTCCAAAAAGTTCAAAGCAAACGAAAAGCTGCATAGCGCGCTGCCGCCCACAAAAAGCAACTCGCCTTGTTTCTGCTGCTCACTGCTGATAAAGGTCAGAGAATTGGGGTTCTTTGGTGGGTGTTATTGGCTGGTCTGGGTGTGTCTGGTTATAGGGTTTGAACGCGTAATAGGTGTTCGTGAAGTTCTGCTTCGCTTGTTCTTGATTTCCCTGTTGGTTTCGATCCAATCAGGAAGCTTGGTGCGGTCACGTGTGTATTCGGCGTAAGCTCCCTGATAAGCTTCCAGAGCTTTGTCATGCCGCTTTTTCTTTACTAATGCAGTTTTCCCATCGTCGCCGGACAAATACTTTGCAAGATAGTTGCCGCCGGTGAAAGCAGTGGCGTTAAGAATTGCGCCTCCGAACATCATTCCGATACTAGCCATTTGCTCATATGGCAATATAGCGATGCGAGCGGCTAAGCCGGTAAGAGAGGCAGAATCCATGATCGTTTTCACAAGCTTGTTGTCAGACATCGTATGATAATGCTGAATCTTTTTTAATTATTCAAAACGGGTTTCATCGTTGATGTCTTCCCCAGGAAACAGTACAGAAATGAGATGGCGGACCGCTTTGAAAACCTTTTCGTTGAAGTTAATGCACATGAACCCAATCCCAAAAATGGCAGCAGTGCTGATGAAAACCTGTCGAACGTCAACTTTCCGCATTGTTGTATACAAAAAAGAGGGAACGTTCAATTTATTTTAATCCATAGGACGAATGCCCTTTGATGGTTGCGGTGGAGGCTAAAGCACCTGTGGTGCTGGCGCGAGCCAATCTTTTCTCAGCGACGAACTTGCCCGCAGCCACTCGCTTTGGGTTTTAAACTTCGTATCCGAAGGTTGTGGTGCCTCGACTTGCGTGACTGAACCCGACACTGCATATATTTAGTTAATAAAAAATATTTAATTGGGCTTGGTCAGCAATTACTGACAAATGCTGACAAATCATTCAGCAGTTGCTGAGGATTGCTCAGGTTTTTGCTGCTCAGCACTGAAATCGATATGATTTGTTGTGATCAGCACCGCGTTGGCCACCGCGAGCATCCGCCCACATCTCAACGCAAGGCCACCCGCCACGGCAGACAACTCCTTAGTGATTATGTAATCATTTTTGAGCTTATTCTGCAGAGCGACACCATCTTTAAGCCGCACAAACGCCCCAACCGCTTTTGTGGCCACATCAAAAATCTTTCAATCAAGGTTTCAGTGGTCTTGGCGCTCACGTAAGTCTCGTACCTTTTGCAGTGCTTTTCAACATCTTCGTCGCTCAATCCCTCCACCTGCTCGTATGTCAGCTGTACACCGATGGCTTCTTTGGCTTTGCCTGTGGAAACAAGAATTGCAAGGTGTTCACGAAGAGCTGGAATGTCAGGACCGGGGACAGTCGCAGGAGCGTTTGAAGGCTCAGATTCCAGCAGCTGCATTACCTCTTCCAGTGCCACTTCAGCTTCCAACAAATTCTTAACGTCCCCATTGCATGTATGCATTGTAATTGTTTTCTTTCAATTCAAAACAATTTAATCCCGAAAGGGAACACAAGGTGAGAGAACTTGAACTCTTTCAGCTTTGAAATCAGCTGTTTGAGGGCATCTTGAGTAAGCTCATCGGCGTATTCTTCAAAGATGGCCATCGTGGTCTTGGCCAACGGGGTGTAAAACAAAACGATCGCTGCCACATTTTCCCGGAAAGGCTTCGCGATGCTGGAGAGCTGCCGGGTCAGCACCGACACGTTGATGCCTGTGTGGCGAGCAGAAAAGCCGAGCTTGACATGCTCGCTGGTCCTCCCTTTCACGTCTTTTGAGGCCGCACAGTCGTCAAGGACTTTGAGAGTTTTGGCGCCTTCAAAAAAACATACTCAAAGCTTTCAACCAAAATTCTACATTGTGCATCTCGCAGATGATAACAAACAACCACGGGTCTCTTTCAGCGAAGCGATAAAGGGTCTTGTTGTAAGCAAATGTCGGGCAGATGAGCTCGACGTAATCGAACTTACCGCAGAAGGGGCCACAGAGCTGGTTCACAAGGAACTGTGTGTTTCCCGAGTTAGTAGGCCCCACGATGCGTGCGTTGAAGGGAATATTGCAGGGGTCCATATAAGAAAGCTTTTTTTAGTTGTACACCACCGACTCTAACACCTTGTTCATAATATTAAATTGCGCGTCGGCAATGATGAAAATGTGGCATTTTACGCTGCTAGAGCCTAAAGTCTTTCTATTGATCTAGAGCTACACCCCACACACCCACACATTGTGATTTCGCGCGGCCATTTTTTTCTCGCGGTTTTCTTTCGCGTCTCGCACGACGGACTAAGCGAAAGAGGGACTTCTCGTAGTCTACCACTGACGCCGAGGTTGAAGCGTAGTGCCCACGAACCCCGAACGAGAACGACACTCGCAGGGTTTCCTCGGGCGGTGCCTTGTTGGGGTTGAAGGTGACCCGATTTTTGACCCGGTCGGCCTTGAGACTGTTTGCTGTTTTCCTTTCGAAGGTTGGCTCAAGTCGTTCGCTCACAGAAGCCATCGTATTGAAAAAAAAAATGTTCAATATATCGACATGGCAGAAGGTGGTCATGATGAACGTGATCCTCTCATGGACCATACAGATGATCGCGGCGACGACGACGATTGTGACACAACAGATCCATTTCAGCCGGGTTCTGCGTCAACGCCCGTGCCTGGTGAGAGAATTCCAGTGAGAACCACCACGACTAATAGACCCTCAGAGAGCTGGCCGGAAACTACTAAAACCTCTTTCATCGAGGGGCCAGGTAATTTGTGAAAAGAATTGCTGATAAACGAAGCAAATAGAAAGATTGAATACTATTATCCGAACTATTACGATAGCCTTGATTTGTACATAAATGAACAAGGCAAAATCGCTGCGAAAGGACCAAAAGGGGGCAACATTGAAGTTTTCAAAGCGGACAGAGAGTAACTTCTTTCAGGTTTCATAAAAGGCTTCAAATCAAAACTGGGCCCTCAAAGACCCGACTTCTTGGATCACCAGCGAAAAGAAATCACAAAATGGGGAAAATATATTTCTGATCAACAAAAAATTTCAAAAGATACTTCTAAAGACAGTTCGGAAAGAGCTTTGGCCGAGCGAAACATAAAAACCGCACGAGAAGCAATAGATAAAATCAACAATCGAATACGCAAAGTTGAAAACCAAACACTTTCGCAAGAAATAACACGGATTCGAGAAGCGCCAACTTAACAAGAGTTTCAATAGCACGAGGTGGCCAGGCAAGAAAGAGAACGAGAACTACCACGACAAAGGCAAGAACAAGAGGAAATCAAAAATGAAGAAAATAAGCCCCTTTCAGAAAGACAATAAGCCTGGGAAATGATGGAGAATATTGACCAAGAACAATTAACAAATGGTAAACGCCATAGCGTGCACTATTGAGTTATGGACGCACGCGGGAGGTTGCTAAGCACGAAAGAAGCATACGAGTCGCACGAGGCGATAGCCGAGTGCGACTCTAGCTTCTTGAGTGCCTAGCAAACCTCCCAAGTGCATCCATAACTCAATAAGTGCATCCATAAGTGCATTCATAACTCAATAAAATGTTCGTGTAGTCTTACATGACAAGAGAAAACAAGCGCGCGAAAATTCATTCATGACAACCGACTGCACACCAGTAACTCGATAAAGTTTCATCTTCAGACAACTGTGAAGACAGTTTCGCATTTCTGGCAGAAGAACGTCGGCCATTACTTTGGAAACAATGTCTGTCAAAAGATTTGCTTTGTAAACATTAGCACACACGTCAGCAGCGTACACCCATGGGCAAATAGTAGACGCTAAATTAACCAATCAGAGCGCGCGCTTTGCTTTAGTTATGTTATAAAATGAAATCGAAAAGAAAGAGAAAGAGAAACCGAAAAGCTTTCGCTGCTTGATCGGCTCCGAGAGAAAGTGATAGCCATCTTCAAAAAATACGGCTTTACCGTAGCAGCTGTTTTCCTTGCAGTCGACGCCACTATCGGTGTTGTCCTTTCCTCTCTTTCAAACGGACATAAAAAAGTTGCTAATGGTGTAGGCAATGGCCTGCAAACCCTTGGCAAAAAAATAGCCAACATTCTGCCAGGCCTCCTTGGCGCGATTGTCAGCTTTGTATTTCGCACAGCCGGCCAGGTTATCAGCTTTCTTGGTAATAACGCTTGGCTTTTGATACTCGCTGTTGCCGCTTTTCTCATCGATCGTGTTACAACGACGCGACTGAATAAATGAAACCCAAAAACCAAACTAGCAATGAGCACTATCTTGTTTTTTTCGTGCACTGTACCTGCAACTTTGAGCACCAACAGGGCAACTTTGGGCTCCTTCCGTGGTGCACTTGCGGCTTGTTTCTGTGGTTCACTTGCGGTGATTTGCCTTTTTATTTTGGAAGGACCTCCTTCCATTTGGGTAACTCCTAACTTTGTCGTGTCTGGATTCACACCATTGTTGACCCCGAGCTTCATTCCTGCAACCGCCTGTTGTAACCCACTCTGCTTTCTGTGTTTATAATCATTCTCGCCGGCATTAGCCACGCACCAGGACACACAGCAAGATTAAGTCTAACATTCGCCTCATCAACTGCTAGCTGATAACGCTGCACGCCTAGTTGTCTTTTTGCATCTTCCATCAAAACTAGAAACTCGCTCTGAGCTTCTTTCGCTCTTCCTCCTTCTCCAAGAATACTACTCCAGACGTTGACTTGCGCCCCCAAGATGCAGTAAGCGAATGCTTCGATTGACTGATTGATACGCGAAAGTCCCGCCTGCGTCAAACCAGAGGCTGTGTTTTTGAGCGAAGCAGTCATACTGACTATTAGCAATAGCATCAGGCTCTATGTAAGAAATCAGGTTTCCTTTGGTTGCTTACCCTCCATCGTCACTGAATTTATTGAACCCTGGATAAGGGGCTCCTGTTTTCATTGCGCCGTGTCTTGACACATACGCTTCCCAGACCATGGTTTTTCCCGCGTTTTCATAGCCTTTTGTAAGAAGCCACGTCATAAGGATGATTAAATTGACTGAATGTTGGATCTCCGGGCAAAGCACTAATGCTTTGAATACCGCCTAGCTGGTACAAAATACCCCATACCGTGAAATACACTTCGAATTTATAAAAAGCGCAGAGTTACAACGCTGTCGAAAATTTCACGAGAAATCCCACAACCTTGTGTGGCGCCGAAAACAGCAAAGTTGAGTGGTTGAGGCCAATATTTCAACCAGTTTTTGGATTCAGCTGCAGAGGTATGTTTGAGTCTGGGTTTTTGAAATATTTCCCGAATTTTGTCGTGAAGTAGTTGTTGGTGGTAACGTAGATGTTTATCTTGCAGCTCCTTCTGTGAAATTTACGGCTGGGATTGGCAACGCTGCTTTAGTTTGCATTGGCGACAATTGATAAGGAAACCCAGTACAGCTATGCCCATCAAACCGAGCGCGGTTTTCATTCGCTGGCTCCAATATTTTCTGTCCAGCCTGCGCAGCAAGCGTTTCCGTGGGGTTTGGAAGCAAAGAAAGTCCGAGGAACGGGATTTTTGGTGCTTTGGCAGCGCGGAAAATGGGGCGAGAGCCAAAAAAAAAAAAAAAAAAAAAAAGAAAGAAAGAAAGAGGGGAGTGGGGGAGGGGCTAATGCCTTCCCCTTCCCCTCCCTCCTTTTCTACTCGTTCCATTTTTCACGCTGTAATTCTTTACTCCCGAAGCCCACAGAAACGATTGCTAGGCAGGCTATTTCTGTCTGAACCAAACACGCTTTGAAGAGAACCGGATCCGTCTTTGAAAAACATTTCTACGCTCACGTTTCACTTTGCATCAACATTAATTTGTGCAACCGCGTTCGGGAACTGTTTTGTGAACACTGCCCACGCGCTCCTCTGAGCCGCGGTTTCTTTGCTTTTTGCCTCTGGCGTTTGTATCCATTTTGCCAAAGTCCTTCTAGGAGTTCATTTTGAACGTGTTATATTTGTGTAATATAAAAAGAATGGTTGTGATTACGATTGTCACACAGAAGTACGGGGAAACTGTCTACTTTGACGAGCCGATCCCAAAAGTTATCTCTTGCAGTTTATTCAATTCCTGGCACAATTTAACAAAAGAAGGGGGAGCCTCGTTGTTTGATAAGCAGGGCAATGCGTCTGTTATGAAAATTCCCCCAGGGCATTACAATATAGAGATCTTGGGAAAAGAAATAAAAGATGTGTTCAAAATATATGGCTATCAATTGGGCACAGAAAGAAATACGCCCTTCGACCAGCTAGTAATCTTTAAACCTTAAGCGAGGAAAATTCAGTTTGACCGTGATTTAGTTGGCTTGCTTGGAAGACTTGGAATAGGACGGAATTTACCGTATTTAACATACGTAAAACGGCTTAAATCTCCCACGACATACTTCATTCATTGTGATTTGATCGACAAAGATCAAAATTTGTTTAACGGCGAGAAGTCAAGCGTCTTAGCTCGGTTTGATGTCAGAGGACAACCCTTTCAAAAAGTAAGTTATGGCGCTTCCCCGCAACTCGTTTTGCGTGAATGCTTTACAGACATGTTTATTAATAGCATAATTTTTACACCTTTTGCCGTTCATTTACAGAAAACAAACATTCATTTGTGTCCAAATTTCTTTCATTATGGTCATTAAACTCTCATTAACACCAATATGACCTTCATTTGCGCGTAAGGAACGTTCAAGAAAAACATTTACATGTGCATTAACATTCAAAATCATCAAAACTCAGAGGGCGCACTACAGTATCCGTGTGACATACATGTACATGTAGTGACAGTTCGATTTGTCCAGAAATGCCACGAAGAAATAGAATCGCATTTGAACACCGCGAAAGGATAGTCAGGGCTTTTGAAGATGTCAACGAAGACTACATGTATTTACTATTTACTAGTGAGGCAATTGAAGGATAAATCGTTCAGCGAATTTGATATTCTATCTTTCAAAAATAAATGTTATTATGGCTGTAATGTTTGTCTCGCCGCATTAAAGATTGTTACCTTCATGACTATGGTTGCATAATAATGCAATTGAATGTTAGTTCTCATGCAAATTGTGTTATTGAAAGTCTTTTGTTGAAAACTGAATGTCCTTAAGTGTAAATGATTGTCGTTTCGTGAGAACGAATTTTTTTTCGACCAAAATGAAAATACATTTACAGTCAGTGAATGCCAAATGAACGTATTGTTTTTCTTTTGATGATTTTGAATGTTAATGCATATGTAAATGTTTTTCTTGAACGTTCCTTACGCGCAAATGAAGGTCATATTGGTGTTAATGAGAGTTTATTGACCATAATGAAAGAAATTTGGACACAAATGAATGTTTATTTTCTGTAAATGAACAGCAAAAGGTGTAGTGTCAGGGATGAAAATGGCGATCTTTTTTATTTCAATGGCTTCCCTCTAGAATTTGAATTAGAAATAAATTAAAAACCCTTATACATGTAATGTCGTCCGCAAATGTTTTCAGCCAAAGGCTCCAGAATACGACGTTACTTCAACGCAAAACCTGTACCCTCAACTGCCTGACAATTTCCGGTTGCAGAGAATCAATGAAATTTCAACCGCTCTGAACAACCAGGTCACCCACTATCGATTGGTTGCTAAAAAGTATAAAGGAGCAAAAAAGGTAGTTAACTGGAGTGCTGGCGACTCTAGTGTTCTCTCAGCAGCGTTTTCGAGTGCGAGCTTTGGTTCGTCTTTGTCTGTGGTCGGCTTACCGGCTACAATTCCATTAGGTGGCGTAGGCGGCTGTTTCGCTTTGCTTTCTTCAGGTCTGATAATAGCCAGGAAGAAGTTTGCTTCCAAAATAAAAAACACATCAAGAGATTGTTACACTTGCCATCGCAAAAAGTGAAACTGTTGGCCGTCTGCTTCCCAAAGCTATGGTTGATAACCAGGTATCTGACACAGAGTTTCAGTTAATTATGACCAAATTTTCACAGTATAACGTGCTAAAAGAAGCTGTTTGAGCTAAACTTACACGCCAGCCATCTCGTCCTGATGTTGAAAAAACTAAACAAGACATCCGATGCGAGGTAGAAGAAGAGTTTCGGAAAAACAGAACTGCTCTAAGCGCCGGTTCGAATTAACATTTGAAAACACACGATGCTTTTTGCATATAATAAAAACATGATTGTAACAACACACTTGATTGCGTTCATAGTGAATGAATATTTTACGCCACTATGTCGTAGAGAGGTTAGAGATATAACACGCGAAGTAATTGTGTAATTGTAATTTTAACCAGACCGTTTTTCTCATGTTTTCGAAATTTCGCTTGAGGTAGACGACGCAAAGAAGCGTGTCATTTATTTTTCCTGTTTGCAGGGACAAGAGCTGAAAAGACTGAGAGAAATCACTGGGAAAAGGTTGGGCCAGCTGCTGAAACTGACTGACTTTTCACAATCACTTGCTTATTTTTTTATTAATCTTTTTGAATTAGTGGAAAAGTATAATAAGATAATGTATTCCGATTTACCTCACGTTTTTTTAAAGTCTATTATTGAAATTTATGAAAAAGATTCATTGTCATTCGAATTGTGATAAACGAAGACACAAGAATAAAAGCTTGAATGATAAACCGCTTGGCTCTTTATTTCGGCACAATAAAAAGTCTGCTATTCTAGAATATATCTGTATTATGTTTTAATATTACTGTCACCACCGTTTTTTAATGTCAATAGGGACCTTAAGGGCCCATTAACCGATTCATGCGCGCGCTCGCGCGCGTTGCTAAGGAGGTGAAATTTCACTTCCGGTCACTTACGTCAGCCTGAGCGCGGAAAATAAAAACAACTCAAAAACTTGCAAATTCGCTCACATTTTAGACGTTTTTCTATGTGTTTCGCAAAATGCAAAGTGAAAAAAGTACAAGCAAAGACAAAATAAGAGAAAGACAGAAAAACAAGAGCAATAGAAAGAGAAGAACTAACTCTGTGTGGCTTTGTTTGATCTTACCGAAGTGCGCTGGTAGTGTAAATTGCGCACGCGCTAATAGGTTAACTTCCAATAGATATCGGGCGCACTTCCGGTTTCTTTAAATGCTAAAGAAAACGCGGTTTTTCGTTAAATTCAGCCTTTTTCGACGAATTTCGATTAAAGCCAACGTTGGCAACATAGCTATGCATTCCTTTTTCGAAATCATACTTTTTTCAGAAAATTACGAATTTTTCAATATT